>NC_081833.1:52562394-52704894 GCF_030867095.1 Alligator mississippiensis | reverse complement strand
CAAAGGATAGATATGTCTACAATGCAGTTATGAGGTCTGATTGCACCATACATAGACATATCTAAGCTTTAATCTAGCCAGCCTGGATAAACATGGCAGTGAAGATGCAGTGGTAGCATACGTTTCAGAGTGGACTATTTAAACCTGCTGGGACCCTAGAACACAGTTAAGCAATTGCCTGTGCTGAGGCCCATTCCACTGCATCTTTGCTACACTATTATTCAAGCTAGCTAAGTTAAAGGTAGCTCACATTCGTCTTCCAGGAACACAATCCAATTATTGATTTCAGTGCAGATACAAGCTAAATGCTAGTACTGTGGGTGAGCCGTCTAGGAAACTACACTTTTACAATCAACACTGTTAACATCCTGTTTCCATGATTTTAAGCCAGTGGTGGGCAAAATACAGCCCAAGCAGTCACCTACAGACGGTCGAGTGGGTGGAAGGTGGCTGGAGCAATGCAGCAGGGGCAGGAGAAGGAAGAGGAAACGCTGGAGGCAGAGGGAGTCAAGCAGTACCTGGGTTGGGGGGAGCTGAGGAGTATGTGTGCATGCTGATCAAGGCCAGGACTGGGGCCAGGGCCATCAGCGGGCACGGGTGTGGGTGAAGCACAGAGTGAGCTGCCCCAGGTGAGGCTCAGCTCAGCTCCATGTGGAGTGTTGTGGAGGCAGCCACGGGCCAGACAGCACCTACACCTGCCCCTCTTTTCCCCCCACCCACAGCTGGTTCCCAGAAACTTGCAGGTGTAGGCAGCCCCCCACATATATACGGACACCCATGCCCCCCCACACTCTTCCATACTCACCCCCACACATGCACACCCACCCTCCCACACCCCCCTCACACACTCAAAATAAGTTTGAAAGACTGATCCCACAACTATTTCTAGGTATGATGAACACACATTAAAAACCATCATTTGGATTGACCATCCTTATACACCACTGCTGCTCAACCTACAGCACATGGGCCAGATCTGATCCCGAAAGTGACTGGCTCCAGCCCGTAAAATGAGGTATCAACAGTAAGCAGCTTGGCCCCTTCCCTGCCCTGCACCATGCTGTTAATCCCCTCTGCAGCCCAGAGGTAAACTTTTCTTTCTCCATCCCTCCCCTCCATTTCACATTGAGAGCCACTGCTCACCCCTTACTCCTCCTTTCCCTACTTACCTACCAGATAGGAGTGGTGCATATTCATCTGTACCTGTTATAGACCTTACATCATTGTCTGGGAAATAAAAAGTACATTTAAACTGCATATTCAAGATAGAAGATTGAAATCACTATGTTCAATTGAAATGTTTTTTCTGTTAACCTCAGAAAATTGTACAATAGAATCTAGGCTCTTCCAAGGACAGAGACAACCAAAAATGCCACAATTTAAAGATAAAGAAATATCCAAGTCATTGGCCTTGATCCTATAATGAGTTCCAGCTGGAGAGATCAGTATCCCCATGTAGCAGTCTACTGAAGCCAACAAGGGCTCTCTACCCATGGAACTGAATGCAGTTCACGACTAACTGTGACTCTTGCCACAACTTAATTTAATGTCATCTAAAAAGCATTCTGAAAAACTAAACCTATAATGTGTTCTGGATCAACTGCCTCAGTGTATTCTATTATTCTCAAAACAAGCATGAGTATCACCATGAAAACAGTGAAAACCCAGGTTATGTTCTCAATCTGGACATTGTATAGTCTTATTGATTTAACCAGGAATTGTCCTTCTCTGCCCTAGAACATATATTTGACCAAGCTTCTTGCTTAACTTCTTGCTTAAAGTACTTGCTTAACAACATCTACTTCAATATGTATCTTCTAAACTCTTAAGATAATGTTGGAATGTTGAAAATCAACAGCTCCTGTCATCCAAGTAAGAGGTGCAGAATTAGACCCATAATCAGTACAATCTAAGGAAAGGAATGTTAGCATGTTTTCCCAACACTTCAGCTAGGAGACAAGGAAAAAATAATAAAGCCCTGTTAATCGAGGTATTTGAGTAGGAATCTCTCCTGTTAAAAAAACCCTTGGTAGCTAAAACTGTATATGGTAACTTCTTTATATGAGGCCTTAAAGGCTTGGGCCAAGATTTAAAAAAATGGAGCCTAAGATCTGGCTTTCAAGCACACATGCAAGCACAAGATTTTCAAAACTGATGAGCACTCACTCATGAATCCCACTGAAAATCCTGGCCTGGATTTCTTTCTGAGCATGTAAAACCCTTCAGAGCTGATTTTCAGGGGTGTGAAGTACCCATGCTCCAATTGACTTCAGTTGGAGCTGTAGGTTCTCAGCATTTCTGAAAATCAGGCCTCCAGTGAATTTAAAATACTAGCAGGAATAAAAATATAAGAAAGCCTTTTGTAGGAATCAAATTCCCTCATCTACCTAACTAAATATTGGGACGTATCAAAGAAACATCATACAGTTATGAAGTAGGAGCAAGACACCAACTGCAAGAGCATTATAAAAAGTAATACTAGATTTAACTACTACACTTATTTGGTAATTCTTAGAAAAACTACAGAAGTGACTTGCCCTACAGATTTCACCAGGGGCACTTTCAGCATTTCCAATGGAGGGTTCGTCTTAGCTCTTCTGGAACATCTTCTAGGAAATATATTTTTTCTGCTTTAGCAAAGTATGACACGTTGTATACAGAAAAATAGCCATCAATACTAAAGCTCAAACACCAGAAAATGCTCAACTAGCTTACAAAAGGTTTCAAGTGAAAGGATGGGAAAATTTGATACTCAGATGCGTCTACACGAGATGCTTGCTGCGAAGTTGCCTAATTACCTTTGCAGTAAGGCATCATTGCTGTACAGAAGCTGTCCTATTAGTCTGGAGTAAACTAATTAACTCCATCATAGGATAGGTCTGCTCAACACAAGTACTATTCTATGGCAGAGTTATTTACTCTACCGCAACACATGTGTAGATGGTGACCAGGGCTGGCTGGGGCATGAGAGTGCTACAGTGTGGGGCTGCCCAGCAGCTAAACCCACGCTGTAGCTTCCTCTTGCCCCAGCCAGCCCCTCTGCAACACAGTAAGCTGGGCAGGAGTAGCCCCAGGCCAGCAGGCTGACCCCGGAAGGCCTCCTGCCAGCCAGGACTGCGCGCCGCCCCAGTTCAACATGCTATGGTCCCAGGAGGACATGCAAACACTGCACCTGGGAACAATAAACTCTGGCATGAAATGTCAGAGTTTTTTGTCTTGCATTAATATTCACATGTAGACACGCTCCTCCAGAACTGCACTTGTGTTCAAAGGAGTTGCTAAAGAATTGGACCATATGTAGTTTGCCAGTCCAGTTTCAGTAAGTGGTTGCAAAGTTAGTGTTCTCTCACATCACATTCTCTACTGCATTTTGCTTTGAATGGTTTTAATTAAAAACTAAAAGTAAGATTAGGTTACAACCATCAAATGTCATGTGGAGTTGGTCAAAAACAAAATAAGATTGAGCTTTGTGTGTTTTACAGTAATAGCTTTGGGGCAATCCTATAGTTTTAATTATCTTTAATTAAGCCCAGAGGCTTATTCACACATATATACAACACATACAGACAAGTGCAACATCTGTGTGATAGAATGGATGGCCTGTTGGCTTGAACCAACCTATCTACATTATTAAGGAGCAAAGAAGTAAGGAGCAAGAAGAATGTTCCTTCAATGTCCTCCATCAATAATCTGCAGAGAACAGTCATCTTCCCCTGCAAACACATACAGTTTAGCCGCAGCAAAATAAAAGTATGCTGCTCTTCTACCATTTCCACTGATGCTTCCTTCTTTCAGAAGAATCTAAACATCCCCACAGAGACAATGTGGTGTTCAGAATAGGGAGGCATCTTACCACAGTGAATTTTGGATCATCTCTCAACCAGGCTGATCATCTGTAAACCAGAATGAGACAGACTGAGACAAAAGGAGGTAGCTAGACTGAGACAAAAGGAGGTAGCTGGATGGGGAAATGTGCCTTAGTCTCAGTAAATGGTGGTGGGGTGAGGAGGGGGAAATAAAGAGAGAAATACTCTTGTTAAGATGTTGAGAGGAATTTGAAACAAACAGGACAGGAAAGGTATCTGAAAAGAATGAGCAATCTAGTTGCCTTTCCAAAGTCAGAGGCAACTGCTAGGTATGGGCCAACAGGCCTCCTCCTGCCCAGAAGATCACCAATGTTAAATTCCCTACTTTTAAAAAATCTGGCTGTGTCTGGGTAACATGGATTGGTAACGTTTACTTTCTTGTTTGTTCCCTATAAAATTAGAGAGCACACACTTCCTTGACTTCCCGCTTTCTCAGGTAACTGCAAAGCACTTCCTCAAGGAAATCAGGAGGGAAGGATTCAACTGCAAGCTATAAAAGCAGGGAGGCTTTCATTTTTGTTCTGTCTACATGCAGATATTAAAGATACAAAGAGGTATCAGTCCAGGTTACTGCAGTGTTTCCCAGGTGTGGAGTAATCCTCAAGGGGATGAGCACCAGCAACTGAAAATTCAGTAGACCTTATGAAAGACAGTTGATGTGGCATATTCTTTAAAAGAGTATCTTCTATATCAGAACATCCTTTGTTCTATGGCCCCATCCTTTCACCCGGCAGCTCACACATGAGAAGAGCTGAGACATGTTCCTGTCACAGGAGGCTTTTTCTCAAAAGACTCCCAGAGGGAGGAGTGACTATGGTTGTATTGGGGAGCTTTTACCCTGCTAGTCATGCTCTTCATACATTTATGGAAATTCTCTTCAACCCCTTCTCTTCTTGCCTTGCAGAGCAATAACAAGGCACCATTAGCCAACAGGTTTAAATCTGGGATGCAGCTGACTCATTTCTTATCAAGAGCCCTGTGCCATTCCCCCCCCAATCCCCAAAAATCTTATGATATACCAAATATCAAGATTATACAAGCTGCCTCTAAGCCCAACTTATAACCACTGCCAAGAAAGCCCAAATTAACATAAATCAGCTCAGCATTTGATCACGCAGTTTGTAAATCTTCTGTCATCTAACTCACCTGAAAGTACTAGATGTGTACCATAAATGTTCTTAGCTTGTATCTACTGAACAAGCTAATGATCTTTAAGGAAAGCAAAATCTACAAAAAATGTGTTAACCCTGCACAGAGCTGAGCCTGAGCTAATGCCCCATCTTCTATAGAACTACAAAATATATTACATCTGCCTTATCCTTATTGCTTTTAGCAGCAGTCCAGTATTTGTCTGAATTTGCAACAGCTGTTTCAGAATACTCTTGGCCATTTCTCTCTCCTGAGGATTTCTGCAGTGGGATAACTCTAGATAGTAATACAAACAAAGCTGTAGGAACCACTCTGGGATAAACATTTAGTGCATCTAGGATGGGTGTGGGTATGGATCCAAGCTTTACAAAACTTGGTAAATAACCTCTAAAGACCTAGAAACTGGAATGGCTGTTTATGCAGATGTTTGGGGGGCTTATCAGCACCTTACAAAAAAGCAGAACAGCTTCTATATGGCTACAAAACTCCTTGTGAAAGAAATGGAGAGGTGAGCTGGGAATCAAGCTGCAGATTACAAACAAATCTGTATGAAGCTGAACAGAATAAGGGAGAGGGGGACATGGCTGCATCTGCATGCAGAATTAAAAAACACTGAAGAAGATATTGGTACAAATCAGGGCTGGGCAATTACTTGGGCCTGAGGACCACATAAGGAGTTTTGATGAGCTGTGGCAGGCTGGGTCGGCACCCTTTCCCCTGCCCCCTCCCCCCCCACAACTCACCAAGACTCCCTATGGGGCTGCGGATGGGTAGGGACGGGCCGGCAAGGCTGGGATCATATGCCCCTGCCGTGTGGGGTGTGGGTGGGGGCATGTTCATGTGTGTGTGTGGATGGGGTGCTGCCTGGGTGCTAGGTCCCAGAAGCCTTCTATGGGTGAGGGGAGGGAGGGGCAGGTGGCGTGTGCAGAAAAGGTCAGCCAGGTGGTGCAGTCCTTGCTGCCCCCACGACACTCGACATGGGGCCAAGCCCTGCCTGCTTGCACCAGGGCAGCCCGCACCACATTCCCACCAGTGCCTGCAGCCCAGCCAGTGCTGCTCTGTGGCCCCCGCCTCCAGTGGAGGCTCCTGCTCCAGATCTTGTCCCTGAAGTGCCACACCACATTGTGCCATTCTATGCCACTCCAGGCAAGCCGCTTCAGCTGGGCTCCTACCCCAGCACATGGGGCTCTGGCTCCAGCTCCTAGGAATGTGACTGGGAGCTGAAGCCAGAGCCACAGTGCTGGGGTAGAAGCTGCCTGGCTGAAGCTGCTTGCCTACCTGCCAAGAGGGGCATGGCATGGCACGGTGCAGCAAGGGTAGGAGCAGGACCAGCTTCTGGTGGGTTGCTCCCAGTATGGCTGTAGCCAGCTGGGTACTGTTCTGTGCCCCCCACCTCTAGAAGCAGCTCCCCCTCTTGCTCCTATGGCACCATGCTGCGCTGCTCCTGGCAGGCATGTGGGGCTCTGGCTTCACATCCCAGCTACCCTCCACTGGAAGGCGACCAGGAGCTGAAGCTGGAGCCCTGCATGCTGGGGAGGGGGGAGCCACCTGGCTGAAACTGCTTACTCAGAGCAGCGTGATATGGCAGGGGCAAGATCAGAAGCAGGAGTTGCCACTGAAGCCACAGGGTGCAGAACAGCACCTGGCTGCAGCTGTACCCATAGCAGCCCTACCAGAAGCTGTGCACTGGCTGGGCTCCATGCCAGTGGGAGCCCAGTGCAGGCTGCCCTGGTGCAAGCAGGCAAGGCATGGCCCCATGTGGAGCACTGAAGGGACAGCCACAGGCTGGATCCAGTCACCTGGTGGGCCAGATCCAGCCTGCTGGCTGTGTTTTGCACACCCCTGGTGTAAGTTATCCTAGGCATGCAAGTTATCCCTGGAAGCAAGCAAGTAAGACTAGACTGAGAAGCACGTGTGCCTCAGCTTACCAAGAGCCGGAAGCAATACAGCTAAGGTTTGAACTACTGTGCTCACTTCTATGGTTGCTAAATCACATGCCAAAGATCACTGTCACTATTTAACACCCCCAAATAAAATCTATTTAAAGCTATCTCCATGTCTTTTATAGTGGACAAGCCAGATATTTTAAAAGCCATTCCAGCTGCAGGGAACTAAAAACAATCTAAGTACACTGTGGCAGTATCAAGGATGAAGGTACATCATGTATTCTGCTTTTCCATTCTCTTAAATGTTGGTCAAGAAGCAGCACTGAGGTCCCGGAGGAGAGCGACTGCCCTCCCAGCCTTAGGGTGAGTACTATTACTGTTGCTGCTGCTTTGGTAACCCTAACAGGTTCAAATGAGGAGTGGGTGAATGTTCTGTAAGCATGTGCTCACATATACATGTGCACACACACATATGTGCACACACTTCACCTATGTCATAAGGTAGAAAACTGCATGTGTCTGGTTTACCTTTGTTCTTCTTTGCAGAGCTGCCCACAACAGCAGCTGCAACATTCCCAAGAATAAAAAAAAGAAAACACACACACACAAACTTCCAAAACCAATGTAGCTACATTTACTACCACAGAGTGTAGGGGAAAAGGCAAAACAGCTTTCTTTGTCATCATCCATATGGGCATTTCAATTAACCCTTTTGTAAGGTGGTTTAAGTTTGATTCACAAGTTCTTAGTCTGAAATACGTCTATTAGATACTGGGTCTGATCTTGTGAGGGGAAGATCTATTACTGTCGCACGCTCACCTGGCATATACACAAACAAAAACTGCTTGGTACTTATTGCACACAAGATATATTTAACTTCTTGAACTTTTTCATCAATGGATTTTGGAAGCACTGTAGGCAACAGACTGGAAACCACATGCAATATCAACACATAATAGAACTTTTAATGCACAAAGAGACTAAACGAAAAGATCCTTGACCTTCTGGCTTTCCCTTTAGCTCATGCATACCATTATCCCCAGTGAGACACCAAATGGAATGACGTTGAAAGTGATAGCTACCATGTAACAACTTTGGAAGCCAATTTCTATAGTAGTTAAGCAGTTAATGGCGTTAATCAGAATGATAACTTGTTAAATTCTACATTTATGCAAATCACATTTTGGCAGATCACACAGAGATTTTAACAGTAGAACCTGCCAAGAAAAAGTCCAAGCATTTTATAACTTTGCTACTTTGTTTTAGTAATCTGTAAAATAATAGCACAAGCTTGCACCAGTGACTGCGGGCACATCAGAGGACAAAACATACTCAAACAAAAAAAATTAGGCAAAAATTAATCTCTGTCTTCCCAAACAGATTAATGAACAAATTGTTAATCTTTATGAGGCAGGGATTAATCTCTATAGTTAAATCCAATCTGTGCCTTTATCTTTTTAAGAAGAACTTGGCATTTGTTACAGACCTTCCTAAAACATCCAACATTTACAAAATAAGGAAAACAACTCTTTCCAAGTTACTGTAATCAACATATGTAAAATTAAAAGCAAGACAATATTATGCTGATAGGGTGAGTCACCAGCTGAATTAGGAAAAGCTGCAGTTTGGATGGGCAGAATTTAGGACAAATTGGGATTTACAAAACCTCAGTGGAAAAGCATTCATTTTTTAAAAGAAAGACTGGGCATCTTTTGGAACTGGGTCCCACTTAAAGTGAGATGGTGGAAGAAATAGAGCTTTGGATTAATTACTGTGGTTTGCGGTTTTTCCTGCTTTCTAGATGCAACAGAAATAAATATCAAGATGTTTTACTTTTAAAGCTGCTGATATTATTTAGTAAAATAAAAATCTGCATGGAATGCTACATATTACATTTGCCATTCATTCTACTGCATCTTTAGAAAAATTAATGTGTGTGAACGTGTGTATGTGTGTGTGTGCACATGCACATGTGTGTATGCACACATGTGCCTCTTCCTCCAAAGAACTACAGCTATGCAGACTGTTTAAATTAGTACAAATATTTGCATTGAGTACATCACCATGTACCTGCAGTTTCACAAATCAACAACATTATATGCACACAGGCTTTAATTCTCTTATCATCCTGGTATATAAATATACATGTATCTAAGTACATTTTCTTCATTTGGATTAGGGTCAGAATACAGAATGTCAAAATATCCCTGGAAAAAATAGCTAGTCTTTTTCCCCTTTGGGTATGAATTTAGTTCTTTAAATGAATGTTCAAGTTTCCTGTTACCACATAAAGCTTTCAATATAAAATACTGGCCTTGATTAATTCCACATTTAATCATAACAAAATGTTTTACCTCCCAGTCTTTCTTTTATAGCACATCCTTTCACCCAATAATAAATCTTTACCTTACTAGGATTCCCATCCATTGACAGGAAAAAGTACTGTACAATATAAAATTAAAAAGTCCAAAAGTTTTTTAGCAATTTTCATTAATGGAGTCAACTTAAACAAGCACCGCAGTCTTTCCAGTGAAAACAGGATTCTTCCCACCTCCCTCTGGCTTTTCTCCTTATTGAATGCCATGGCCTTCACTCAACCAAAGGAAATGAAAGACAGACTGAGACAACAGCATCACGTGGGTGAGGGTCAGATTGATTTTCAGCTGTGTGGTGCTGTTTTATCACCCTCAGGACAAAAGTTAAGCCCTTCCTTTTTTTTTTTATTATTTCAAGTCTGCTTTAACAAAGCAACTTATTTTTCCCTTAGATTTTGGTTAGGCTCCATACCTCCAAAATAATCAAGTATGCAGGAAAGTGAACTAATTCAAAACATTTGTGGGTATCTTCCTTAATAGACTAAAACCCAGAGCAGACCAGACATTATAATATTTTTATCCTTGAATTTTTACTATTCCCTATGTATATATATTGGCTCCTTTGAACTACAGAGGTGTCCACAGTGACATCCACTGACAGCAAAAAAAGACTTGGATGCTTCTCATCGATGATCCTGGTCACTGGGAGAGAAGCATTTGCTATCTCAAAGGGGGCAAGTTCACAAATCTTTTTTCCTCCCTCCCCAGACTGTTTGCAGAGTGAGTGGTCAAGCACTGAACTGAACCCACTGCCTGTCACTTTATGATCTGGATATGCACGGCCAATTACTGTGGCAGCAACTGTCAAAGCAGCCGGCATTGCTGGGACTCAAATTGCAGTTTTCTCAAGTATGGTAGGACTCACAGACTCATTCCCCCAACTTGCTGTAAAGATAGGCTTATTTTTCCTTTTAATTAAGACTAATGCTCCCCCAAAGTAATGATGTCATTTTCAATGCAGCCAACTTTAGCCAGTCAGCTCCCTGAAACAAAACTGCTTAACACAAACTGATTCATCTTAAAATCTTCTGGATGTCTTTTTCCTGATCCTGTCATTTGTATAGTTTACCTTATTTTCTAGGAAACAGAAAATATTCTCCATTTAACCTACAGTAAAAGTAAAGAAATAGCTTATTTTCACTTTCTTTTTCCATTGCTTGCTTTCAGGTTGACGGTGTCCAAATTCTTTCTTTTCTACTAGCTGTCACCCTCAAGATGACTACATATATTACATAAAACATGGCAGACAAAATACTTTATCTATTTATTTATGCCTGAAGGCCCCAATCAGAATCCAAATCCAAATCAAGCTAAGCACTGTTTGAAAGCATAATGAGAGAAAATCCTGTCCCAAAGAACTTAAAATTTAACTTGACACAAGACACAAAAACTTAATGTAACAAAAAGGGAAAGGAGTGACATAACATGTAAGTGATATGATCATGTAGTTACACAAGTTAGCCATGTGTATATGAATCAGAGTATCACAGAAAAAAGCTACATGACAATTATGAGAAAAGAGGACAAATGGTCAGTCTCATTAGCTGACTAAAGAAAAAATGTATACCAAAAGAGTACATGAGCAGATATGCAGGGTAGGGAGGAACAGAGCTATAAGGAGCCATGAAAGCCATGGCAAGGCGTTTAAGTTATCAGAGCAATGAGTAAGGAAGATGAGAAGGGGGAAGCAACTGTGGAGTGATGTAACATCAGGGAAGCCAAAAGGGAGGATGGGAAAGAAGACCTAAGGGGATGAGGGCCAAGGCAAGAGTAAAGCAAGGAGAAATCACACTGAGGGATCACTGAGAGATCACACTGTTGAACAAAGACAGCCAGTGGGAGGGAATGAGGTGACCCCTCACAGGAGAAGTGCACAGAGGGGACAAGGAAAACTCAGCATTACAAAAGTCAAAAGCAGACAAGAAGAATAAGTTAAGGATCATCATAAACAAAGGCTAGGAAAAAGTGATAATGGTACATTTTAATTTACATTTTATCTCCTATTACATAGCAGAACAACACAATATGATATTTTTTTCATTTGCACATGCACACAGCTATGACACTGATTGATGTGATTCAAATTTCTAAACAAACCCTCCTTGGAGTTCAATAAAATAAAATTTTCACTCATTTTCGGTCGGGAGAAGTTAAGAAAGGTTTATATAGAGATCCAGACTCCGAAAGATCATAATTTCTGCCACTCCCACCTATTTTTCCAAATTTTAAAATAACTAATTGTTACAAACAGGTTTCTTTGTTTGCTTTTACTTCAGACAACACTTGATACAACTTTACTACAAGTCTCATTTACTTTAGTAAATATCATTAACCACAAAGGGCTACATAAGCGAAGTGAGTTCACTGTATAGAAACTGGGAATAATGCAAGAAATCTTCATTCTATTGTTTCTGGAACAGATTCCCTGGAGAAGAGAAAAGGCGATGAGCCTCCTCATCCCTTCCTCAAGCCCTCACTTGCAAGGGAAATGGTAGCTGGGTAACAACACAATCAGGGACCAAGATTTCTTTGACAATTATTGTAAAGATTTTCAAAGGTCTGAAGAAGTTAGGCAACCAAATCCCATTCTAAAACAGCGTCCTTCCAAGAGAACGGATGGTCCAGTCATTAGGATATTTGTCTAGGACAAGGAAGATGCAAGGAAGATCTATCACAGATATGACACGACCTTAAGGAAATCAAAGTCTTGTACCTCAATTCCCCCATCCTGTAAAATGCATATAAATTGTACTTTCTTTGCTCACAAGGGTCTTGTCAGATTAAGTGCATTAAAGTTTGTGAAATGCTCAAATTCTATGATAACAGCCATACAGAATATCTAATATTTAGAAAGCATCTTGAAAAGTCCAGCCTACTTTTCCCATTAACTAGGGAAAGAGCAAGATCATAATAATAAATAAGCAATCTCTGTAACTTTCTCCTGTCATTTGCAATTGTCTTTTTTTCCCCTCTTTTTTATTCATAAGCATATTGTTGCTTCCACCAGAAAAGTTCCTTAGCCACAGTGCTTGAAAAGAAGAACAGGGGAAAGATGCTTCTAGGTACAATCAGGTGCTAGGAAGAGGTATGTGATAAAATACAACACAATATCACTTAGGACAGCTGAGATGGGCCCTGAATAACAAAAACAGATGATTCAACAGAAACTGGAAAAGAAATCTAGATGCTTTTATGATATGATTATTAATTGATTCCTGTCCAGACTAAGTGACAGTTGTTACTTTAAAATAGGTGAATTTGTTGGTTTCTAGTCATTCCTCAGATGACACATCCATATTAAAAACACTGTATAACAGTCCCTAAGCGTTAGCATCTTTGGCAGAAGCCAAAGACTAAAGGGAGTCTAATCTCCATTCTGCAGACAGTCTCCAAGGTTAAGGGTTGAGGCAAACAACTTACAAAAGTTGCAGAGGGGTGTCTTGAGTCAAACTAGAGTGCCTTACATCTAAAAAGTTTGAGAACCACTGCCCTAAAGATGCCTATCTACTTTTTAGAAATAAACTCACAGTTTTGAAGACTTCAGAGATAGCAGATCTAATCCTTTCACTCTTTAATTTCTTCCTTATGTGAATCCAATACATTAAAGGTAGTTTAACTAATAAGAACAATTTCATTAGTTTCAAATGCTGTTCTTGTCAATTTTTAATTGAATTCCAATTTCCCCATCTAAATGCAGCTTGACACAAATCATGAGAAAAAAATAATTATCAGCTAATAAATAATAAATATGTCATTCATCATTTTCTAACATCATAAATAATGTAAAAATTAAGATTCTGAATAAAATGTGAAACTACATAATTGCATTAGCAAATGCATATATGCAGAAAGAATGTATTCTCCTGGTTATCTGAAAGAAACAGCAAAATATATCAGCCAATGACAACCTTTATGAATTAGAAAATTAGGAAGGTAAGTAAAAAGTACAAATGCAAAACAAGATTAAAATGAATTATTTAAGTCAAAGTTTCCTGTTCACTGGTTTAAATCATGATTAAATTCAGTTATTTAAGTCACTTTGATTTAAATCAATCCAGTTCCTCTCACAGATATTAGTTTCTCACAAGAAGATTTTTTTTAAGTAAAAAATATATATCCTGATTGTAAAAGAAAAAGGTATTTCAGTGGAAGATAGGTGAAAGGGGCACATGACTAAGACAAGGAATTAAGAAAATTTGACTAAAAATGCAATAAGAATATAAAACTGGGAAGGAACTTAAAAAAAGGAAAGACTCAAAGGAAAGTGAGGTAGTGTATGTAATGAGGCACCCATAAAAATTAAACTGCTTTGATCCAAGTTTTGCTCAGCCTCTTCCAGCTGTACTGCCACATTCCAAGCCCAATCAGTTCTAAAAACTTAGACTCCCAAATAAAAAGACGAGAGAGAATGGGCAGTTTCTCAAGGCAGGGGGGCAGTAAAGTGCTGGCTGACAGCGGGCTGCCAGTATACCAGCCAGCTTTCCCTTAAGGCCAGCACATAGGGGCTGGCTGAGTTCTGGGTTTCTTAAACCCATAAGACATTAAAGAGAATGCCTCAGCTAGCTTCCCCAAAGCTGGCCATCTGAAGAAGACCAAGCCATGCTGGCTAGTTTCCCTAAAGCCAGCCGGCACTGGGGGGAAGCTGCATTCTGGCTTTCCCAAGCCTGGAGCACAGTTAACAACATGCCAGCTGTGTCTGCAGACAAGCCAAGTTTAATGAGGCCACAACAAAAGCATTCAAATGTGTACTATAGAACTTGTATGGTTTTTGTTACAGCGGGTCAAAAAAATAAAGGGTGGAAA
Source organism: Alligator mississippiensis (assembly GCF_030867095.1). Taxonomy (NCBI): domain Eukaryota; kingdom Metazoa; phylum Chordata; order Crocodylia; family Alligatoridae; genus Alligator; species Alligator mississippiensis. The sequence continues at coordinate 52,690,815 of NC_081833.1, read as the reverse complement.
TTGTTCAAAATGTTTGGATCTCTCTTTCTCTGGATTTATTAGAATTTCCAAGTTTGCAAATTGTTTACCATTTCTTTTTACACTTAAGGAAACCACTCCTTAAAAAATGTTCTCATAATATTTTTATGACAAAATGCTGCTCTGCAAATCCTGCCTGAAATGCACTGCTAGTTGGTTTTATTTGTTTCAGCTAACAATGAATTCTGAGGGCAAGCCTACACTGTCAAGGGACCATGCCAAGGAGCACCACAGTGAAGCATAGCCTACCTGCTCTGCACACATTTGAATACCCAAAGAGATGTAATGCAGCTGCCTGGAAGTGCACCAATAAGTTCACAGCAGGCTTATTAGTACATGCCGAGCATCACTGTCGTCTTTACATTACCTATACATAAGGGTGTAGCCGATGCAGAACAGGTGTGGTCGGCTTCACTCCAGCACTCCCTAGCAGGGTCCTTTGATGGTGTAGATGTGCTTTTAGTTGTTTTCCCTACTGTGAAGACAAAAAAGCATCTTTCTATCCCTCAGAGCTCTCACAGAGAATAATCCATCTCCTACTGCTGGGAAGCTGTCCATAGACCTGTTACTCTTCTCATGACAAAACAGACATACTAATGTTAGTCTGGTGTTAATTATCCATAGGATCTATTCTATCACCTCACTGTCTTCTAGACCAGCATTTCTCAACTGGTGGGTCACAGTCCAAAACTGAGTCACAACAATATTTGAAAGGGTCGCAAGGAAGTCTCAGAAAAAACCCACAAAAGTACAGGTTTCCCCTTGCAGGCTGGCAGCATTCCAGCCTGCAAGCGGCTGCTTGAGACAACTGGAGGTAGTGGGCATACGTGTATCTGCACGCGCAGATGTGCATGGCCAGCATACAGTAAGGCCAGGTCGTGGAAGCAGCCTTGGCAACTGGACGCAGGTAAGTGTATGGGGAGCGGGGAATGGAAGTCCAAGGGACTGTCTGGAGGGTGTGTGTGTGTGTGTGTGTGTGTGTGTGTGTGTGTGTGTGTGTGTGTGTGTGTGTACGTACACTGGTGACAGTGGCCGGGCACAGCGCTGCAGCATGGCAGAGGGACTGGGGAGAAAAAGGCACCTGGCCCTCCAGTGGGAGAAGGAGATGGGTACTGTCATAGATTCATAGATGTTAGGGTCGGAAGGGACCTCAATAGATCATCAAGTCCGACCCCCTGCATAAGCAGGAAAGAGTGCTGGGTCTAGATGACCCCAGCTAGATGCCTATCTAACCTCCTCTTGAAGACCCCCAGGGTAGGGGAGAGCACCACCTCCCTTGGGAGCCCGTTCCAGACCTTGGCCACTCGAACTGTGAAGAAGTTCTTCCTAATGTCCAATCTAAATCTGCTCTCTGCTAGCTTGTGACCATTATTTCTTGTAACCCCCGGGGGCACCTTGGTGAATAAAACCTCACCAATTCCCTTCTGTGCCCCCGTGATGAACTTATAGGCAGCCACAAGGTCGCCTCTCAACCTTCTCTTGCGGAGGCTGAAAAGGTCCAGGTTCTCTAGTCTGTCCTCGTAGGGCTTGGTCTGCAAGCCCTTAACCATGCGAGTGGCCCTTCTCTGGACTCTCTCCAGGTTATCCGCATCCCTCTTGAAGTGCGGTGCCCAGAATTGCACACAGTACTCCAACTGTGGTCTGACCAGCGCCCGATAGAGGGGAAGTATCACCTCCTTGGATCTATTCATCATGCATATGCTGATGCATGATAAAGTGCCATTGGCTTTTCTGATGGCTTCGTCACACTGCGACTCATGTTCATCTTGGAGTCCACTAGGACTCCAAGATCCCTTTCCACTTCTGTGCCGCCCAGCAGGTCATTCCCTAGGCTGTAGGTGTGCTGGACATTTTTCCTCCCTAGGTGCAGCACTTTGCATTTCTCCTTGTTGAATTGCATTCTGTTGTTTTCTGCCCACTTGTCCAACCTGTCCAGGTCTGCTTGCAACTGTTCCCTGCCCTCCGGCATGTCCACTTCTCCCCATAGCTTTGTGTCATCTGCAAACTTGGACAGAATACATTTCACTCCCTTGTCCAAGTCGCTGATGAAGACGTTGAAGAGTATCTGTCCAAGGACCGAGCCCTGCGGGACCCCACTGCCCACACCCTTCCAGGTTGAAACCAACCCATCTACCACAACTTTCTGGGTGCGACCCTCTAGCCAATTCGTCACCCACCAGACTGTGTAGTCATCCAAGTCACAGCCTCTTAACTTGTTCACCAGTATGGGGTGGGATACCGTATCAAAGGCCTTCCTGAAGTCTAAGTATACGACATCCACCCCTCCTCCTGTGTCCAGGCGTTTCGTAACCTGGTCATAAAAAGAGACCAGATTAGTCAGGCACGATCTGCCTGCTACGAACCCATGCTGGTTTCCCCTCAGCATAATCTGTCCTGCCGGGCTCTCGCAAATGTGAGCCTTGATAATTTTTTCAAAGATTTTGCCAAGGATGGAGGTGACACTGACTAGCCTATAGTTGCCCAGGTCCTCCTTCCTCCCCTTCTTGAAAATGGGGATCACATTGTCCCTTTTCCAGTCTCCGGGACTTGGCCTGCGTGCCACGAGCTTTCAAATATTCCCGCCAGTGGCTGTGCAGTGATGTCGGCCAGTGCCTTCAAGCACCCTCGGATGGTGCTCATCTGGGCCTGCCAACTTAAAGGCATCCAGTTCTTCTAAGTGACTCTGCACCATCTCAGGGTCTACGCATGGTAGTCTGGCGCCTTGCTGCTGCCTCTCTACAACCCCAGTGAGAGACTTGTCGTGCCCCTCGCTTAAGAACACTGAGGCAAAGAACTCTTTGAGGAGTTCAGCCTTGATCCCCCTGTCTGTCACCAGTTGTTTCTTCCCATTTAGCAGGGGTCCTATTCCTCCCTGGGCCTTCTTTTTACTCCCTATATATCTAAAAAACAATTTCTTGTTGTCCTTTACTTGGGATGCCATGCTCAGCTCCACGGTAGCTTTGGCCCATCTAACTGCCTCCCTATAAGCGCGAGCAGAGGAGGTATATTTGTCTTTGGTGATCTCTCCCTGTTTCCACTTTTTATGTGCTCCCCTTTTGGCCCTTAGGCTGCCCTGGATTTCTCTGGTCAGCCAGGGAAGCCTCCTGGCCCCTTTCCCTCTTTTTCCTCGCATCGGGATCGTCTCGCTTTGTGCCCGAAGGATCGTTTCCTTAAGGCACAGCCACCCTTCTTGGGCTCCCATCACTTCAAAACTCCTACTCTGCAGTGCGTCCCTGACTAATCGCCTGAGTTCATTGAAATCAGCTTTCCTAAAGTCTAGCACTTTCACCCTACTAGTTACCTTACCCACTCGACGTTTTATAAAGAATTCTATTATGAGGTGATCACTGTCCCCCAGATGGCTACCAATCTGTAGCTCCTTCGCAGCGGGGAGCTGTGTGCCTGGGCCAGTGGGACAGGGCTGTGCCCATACATGCAGGGGCCCACATCCACTGCTTGTGCTCCAACCCAAGTGGGATGGGGGCAGTTGGGGGCCCCATCCAGCAGGGCTGGGGGAGACAGGGGACTGCAGATCAGGAGTAAGGTGCACCAGCATGGCCTGGGGGGTGTTGAGGAAACAGGCTGTGGCTTGGAGGTGAGGAGTGCCAACAAGGCCAGGGGGCTGTAGCTTGGGGGTGAGGAGCACCAGCAGGGCTGGGGGCACAGGGAACTATGGGTCAGGCACTGGTAGGGCTCGGATGGTGTGGGCTGGGACAAGTCATCGATCTTGGCAAGTGGGTCCCAGTACGAAAAAAGTTGAGAACCACTGTTCCAGACAACATCAGTTTAGCATTTACCAATACCCATAGTTCTCTATAGCCCGTCTCAAGTCTTTTTTTTTTTTTAGGGGGGGGAGGAGGAGACACATAAAGAAAATATAAAAGAAAGATGTTGGTTAAGCAACTTGCAGATATCTAGATCTACATGAACTCAGAAAATCTGGCTTCGGAACCAGTACAGCACAGAAAATGAACTTACTACATGGGCTGGTGATTTCCTTCTGGTGATAGATAAAGATGAAGTGACCATGCCTTACAGTTTTTTTTTTAGTGTTCTCAGTTACCTTCAGTGCCAATGACCATGAGTTATTACTGACATATCTGCAGTGCCCAGCAAGATAGATAGATTTGCTTGAGTGACTCCAATTCTTTGTTTCAGAGAAGCTGCAAAGGTAAAGCAGGCAGCTGCTCAAAGCTCACTCAGATAGGGTCCATTCTAGTCATTCATCTTATTACAACAGTGTATGACACCGTCAGAAGGCATGGCATAAAATGCCTCCACAGTGCTGAGGACAATGCTATCTTAACTTTATCGCCCCATTCCGTTTGAAATTGAAAGGTAGATGAGGACTAGTGTTTGATCTGATCTGATATTTGATCCAGACTAGGCTGAAGAATCATTAGGAGGATGGGGAAATGAATCAGAAAACAAAAAATGGCAATATTTATATTAACCTCTTGGTCAGGAGGATGCACCTGCCATCTGAAGACTGCCTTAAATCATTGTAGTCCTCCTAGATCAGACAAATTCATCTGGCCCTGTGAGCCATAACAGTGGCATGTGGCCAGACCTGACCCATATACCCCTCCCCTTCCCATCCTCCCTCCCCCAGCATAATAGATCCAGCTGCTGTTCCAGCCAGTCTGGGACCTGTGCTGTGTGTGGCATGGATCTTGGAGCAGCTGGAACAAGTGTGCGTACAGCATTGTTTGGCCAGGGGCATGTAGCGTGGATCCCAGACTGGCTAAAGCAGGCACCATGCTGCACACAGTGTCTGCCCCAGCTGGACTGCACCACACAGTACCCATGCTGGGAACCATGCTGCACACGGAACCTGCTCCAGCCAGTCTGGGACCCACACTGCACACAGACTGACTGGAGCAGGCATCACATAAGGCACAGCCCCAGAGCTGCTGGGGCAGCACCATGTAGGGTGTACATTTCAGGGCCAATGCTGCGTGTGGTGCAGTCCAGACAGAACGGGCATCATGTATAGCATGGTGCCCACTCGAGCCAGTCTGGGATCTGCTCGACACACCCACATCCAGATTGCTCCACATGCAGCACCGATTCTAGCCGGAACGGTAGTACGCTCTGTGGTGTAGTCTCAGAGTGCTGCATGTGGTATATGTCATGGGCCCTGCCTGTGAGGCTGGTCTGGCATGTACCGTGCCCTTGATGGATCTGCTCAGACCCAGTGGAAGTACCAGGAACCAAATGGTGTTGCAGCAAGTGGGCTGCATGTTTACCACACCTGTCCTAGATCATCAGGCAGCATATATAGCCAAAACTGATTTATCTTAACAGCGACAGTAGTATAAGGATGCGTGGGCACACAGGGCACAAGCCCCAGGCACTGCTTAAGCCTGGGGGGTTGGCACCAGATTAGAGCAAGAAGGTTCCTCACACTCCCCATTCTCATCCCTATCTCTCATCCCCTGCATCTTCCCTGAAGTAGCTCCAGTTCCAGCAGTGAAAAAGGCAAAGCCATGGCAGTAGCATTCTGTTCAGGAGCTGTGGCCAGTGATTCACATTCTAAGGGGAGATGTCACCTCATATTTTTCCTATGAAAAGACAGTGTTAAAATGGCAAAAAAAGGAAATGACATGTCCCACAGTGAACCTTCAGCTGCTGCTCATGCCCACAGTGCAGTACTGGCCAGTTACATCTCTGATCACCAGTCAACAAGAAAGACACAGCCTTTACTTTTGAACTCTTGCTACAGGAATCCATACCTGTGTCAGTGTGGATTGGACAACTTTAGTTTCTCTTCCAAGGGTTTACCTATACCTTTAAGACCATTTAAAAACATAAGCCAATACAGATGCAACCCTTGTTTACTGAAGAGTGTTTTCCCCAAAATCAGACCCTCAGAATTTGGAGTGTGTTTATTAAGTGGGGAAGCTGATTTTCTGCCTGGGATAGAAGCACCCTGCTTTGATTCCTGCTCCACAGTACAGCAACTTTTACATTACTATTCAGGCAGTGGAGGGAGTCACTTGACTTAATGGCTCACTGTTCCTCACCCTAAAGGTATTAATGATCATCTCTTCTTTTTAATAGTCCTGAATGTTCCACTAATCAAGCTCATCTTTCTTAGAGCAATTTTGCCATCTGCTATGTGCTCCTGATCTCTCTTCTCATATTCCATAGTCTGGGAGACTCCTTAGCTCTTTCCAAAGTCATAGATCCACCTATGGAGACCAGTCTTCAGCAATAGCTGAGGGTTCAGCTTTAGTCAAGCAGGAAAAGGAGGATGAATCCCTTGAAGATTAGACCTTGTCCCTGCTCTATGCAGCCATCATTCTGGAAAAACCTTTTTTTTCCTTCATCCTGCTTTTCAAAAACAAGGTTCATATTAACCTCTGGAGCACATAATATGTGAGAAAATATGGTAGCCCCCTCTCTTGTTCATAAATATTGATTATTTATTAGATATTGAAATGATATTGAATGATATTGAATGATATTAGATATTGAAAAAACTAACTGCTCTCAAATTCAGTTTACAGCACCTTCCCCTCCCATAACAGAATACTCTGTAAATAAAAATAGGAACTTCCCAGCCATCAATGTTACCTTTAAAAATCTCCCATAGGAACAAAAAAGCTCTCACAAAAGCCATTTCCTAACAGTGCACTATAGCACTGCCCCAGGTGCCCTGGAGGGAACATGGGCCTTGCACTATATTCAGAGGGTAAATAGATCAGGGCTCCAACAAATCTGGGTGGTGAAGTGCATTCCAGAATCAGCGGGCCTTCACAAAGAACACCCTGCCCGTAGTTCCCTCTCCTTTATACTGAGGGAGCTCCATTTCAAATGTTTCTGCTGGTCACCATTGCAACAGCTTGTCAGGAGGAGGAAAGTGGTCTTAGAAACAGCCTCCTACCAAACCACTAAGAGTTGTAAAGGTCCTGCACCCATCAGGATGCAACCAATGCAGTAAGCAGAACACGCGCTCTAGGTGTGACTCCCTGTTTAACAGATGCATTCTGTTCTCACCTTCACTTACTTTAGATCTTGTGGATTGGGTGTGGAAGTGTTTTTAGTTATATCTTAGGTTCCTAGGGGCAGGCATATTCTAAGCAGATAAAATAAACAAACTGGTTTCAATAATCATTTCTTACTGAAGAGCTAATAAAATCAAGGTAACACATTCACAGCTCAAGACAGGCTACCATTAGACACCATGCTGGAAATTGAAAAGGACAGGATCAAAGTGCTTTACCTGTGTGAAAATGAGTTGTGACACAGATAGGCTGAGGGAAGACATAATCATCATAAAGAAGAGTATGTACAGGTTGGCAATGCATACCCAGGCCATCAGCAGGTACTGCTGCCTATGTCGGGGCAGAGTGAAGTAGCAGACATAGCCTATTACCGCCCCTCCTACAGAGGTTTTTGGTTATATACAACTAGGTTGTTTGCAGACACACTGACAACACTCTTATCTGTAAGCACAATGTCCAATTTCCCACTCTCCCTGCCCTGATCCCCTGGGAAACCCATCACAAATGTCTCTCTGGCAATTCACTGAGGGAGGGGCAAGGCACACTGGCAACATTTTTATCTGAGAGCAAAATGTCCAATTTCCCATTCCCACAGCCCCCAAGAGATGCACCACAAAGGTCAGATTGGCAATATTCTAGCGAGCTACTGGGGCATGGAGCGCTCTTGCACAGGCTCTCCATACCTTTGTTATAGGATGCATCAATCCTGCTGAACGTGACCCCTTATGGGACTACAAGAGTGAACCCTGAATTTGGCCCTTTATGGTACACAGCCCTAATTTTAGATTTAAATTATCTCTTCCCACAGAAACCAGATAGGAGGGGCACTTCTAGGGCCAACTGGCAGCACTGCAGCAGCCTCAAAAACCAAAGATACAGAAACTGGTGAAGAAACAATTGCTGCATCATTTGAGGGTCAGCCTTCATTAACTCTTCCAGTTTGATGGGCCTCAGTTTGAGCCTATGTCCTGTAGTCAGAGTTGAGCAGACTGAATGGTGCGTCACCTACCTGTAGCTGCAGAAGGATTCTCAGGATTGCTGGAAATCAACACTGTCAGGAAGTATAACACTTTGTGCAGTATTACAAGAATCATGCATTAAACACTATGCTAAGACAACCGCTGGACTGAACGAGTCACACAGGAACACATACATATACCCTAAGAACCTCACAGCATTGCAAAGAACCACAATAGGTACCTCTCAGCACAAGGAATGTGTCAGCTCTGAACAGGATCTAGTTAAGCAGCAGCTCAAGAAATATATTTTGCAGTAAGCTCTACTAAACAGTCAATTCTTCAAACGTTAGCATGTGACTTATTTATCATTAAATTTGTAATAGAATTTCTGCTCAATTTCAGCTGCAAATTCAGACACTGTGATATGTTTTAAGTAATGTAGAAAAAATATTAAACAGGTGGCAATATTTCATTGTGGAGTTGCATAGGAAGCTAGAGGGCTAGTAACTTATTAGCATAATAGCTTATTGATATGTTTGTTATAGGAGTCCTGAAAAGAACTTATTCATACACTGAATGGGCACTACCCACATACACTTAACTATTATCTATGTAATAGCAATCTGTTCTGCTTGGTGCTCAGGCATTTCAACTAGCATAGCTTTGGCATTTTTAGTGAGGAGCTTAGAGCCCTCAACACTAACTGGCTTCTCTCAGCACCTCACAAGATGAGGCTCCTTCTATTCTGTCAATGGTGGCATGCAATCAGACTGCATTTTGCTCTCTTATTCCAGGGAACATATATACTGAATACAGGGCCAAGCACAAAATGCCTAGTTGTTCAGGACAGCCAGAGGCTGCTCCAGCACCTTATTATCCTTACATCTGGAGGTGTTATTGCCTGTGACCAAAAAAGACAGTGCCCTGTGTTAATAGCCCTTCCAGCAACATGATAATAAACATTTAACTCTCCCAGTGCCCACTTTCAGATCCTTACACTGAGAAGTGAGAACTCTAAAAGAAGTCCATGTTGCTACACTGTTTTCAGTGTTAGCAGGGCTTTTCTGGTGCCAATTTTAATACGCTTTACAACGATCTGTGGAAAGGAGGAAAACCGTATTCCGGCACCAGAAAAAAAGAAAAAAAGGTGGGGGAAATTTGTTATTTTTTATATTGAAACACTAGCCAGGTTAAGAGAAAGAAAAAGGGCTCTGGCACAGGCAAGAGCACTCAGACTGAACTGCAACACAGTAATTAGGGCCAGTAGGTCATTAGAGCCACAGCTGTATAAACTAGGTGTATAATTAACTTTCTATACTGCTTTTACACAACAGCATTTTACTTTCCTCTGTGAAGAGTGATCAGTAATCCAGTAATATTTAGGAAAAAAGAAAGAAAGAAAAATAACCTAGAAAGTGCCAATCAGGTACAGCAAAACATTGTAATTTGGGGGGTGCATCTGAGAAGTCTGTTTTTGTAAGTGTAAAATACAAAGTACTACATAAGAATTACATTCATGAGATGTAGTCACTAGTTTTATAGGCTGCCATATAGGGGTTGTTGGGTGAGCATCCTGCATACACAGTTGCAAGACAATTATAGTTCTCTGTAGCAGGTGAATACAAGAAAATGAAAAATTATACACTAGCATGAAACAGTTACAATACCTCATTTAAAATGTAAGCCTAATGTACAAGTTACAGGGCATTTAAAAGGAGCAACTGCAAGACTTTAATTATAAACTAGTTCCTACCGTACAGTAGTTTAGAAAAATCAGCCACTTCCAAGCTGGCAATATCCATATATAGCTCTGCTGCTGTTTGAAACAGACAACCTGTAAAGTTATCAACAACAGAAGAGGACCTCATGAAATGCTCAGGGACCCCAACATAACCTATTCCTGTCCAGTTCATTGATGTGCTAACTTGCTAAAAAATACTCCATATTCAGTTGAGAAACTGACGGAAAAGGAAGTTTACAAATGGGCACGTAGACCCAATAGGGTGCATGAGAGGGTGGTGATCTGGCAGACGGAGAAAAAATAATTTGCTAAAGAAGTGCAGCTTTATTTTTAATCTAAGAAAAATGCTAAAATCCTAAAAAAAGAAAAAAAAAAAGACTCATGCGTGTTTATTAAAAAAAAAAAAAAAAAGCACATACACTTGTATAGCAAAGCTTGGGACTTCTTAGCTACTTTTCATCAGACAAGAAATAACTCAGCATCAGCCACAAGATAATGATATGTTGCAGAATAGTTGCTTGATGCATGCAGCATCTGGTACTAGCCAGAGGGGACACAATAATTTGTAAATCCTTGTTTGAATTTTACTGCTGTCAACAATCTAAGGTATAAAAATTGGTGTGCAAAAAAAATTGGTTTAACAAAAGAAATCACAAGGCTGTTTTGAGTAACAGTGTTTAGTCTTCCTTAAAAAGGAAGGTAGAAAAAGGACAGACATTAAGTTAATTTTTAAAACTACCAACACCCAATATATATGCTCAGTGTTCCCATTTATTTGGGGGGAATTTATAGAGTTGCTGTTGAACTGGTTTAGGGTTTAATTTCCAAGACCATTTTTCAGAGGGAGCATAGGGAAGACAAGGCAGATGGGATGACCCAGACAGGGAACCCAATGTCCCATCAAAGCAAATATCTCTACTTACACCAATTTCAGAATCCCCATACAGATTGTGAATCTACAACCTGCAACCACAGACATCAGTCAGGAGTAAAAGGTGCAAAAGGCCCCCAAGTTCTGTCAGAAACAGAACATCCACTTGCTATTGACATCAAAAAGAGAATTACACATGTATGCTGCAAGAGATGTCTAGATTTCCACAATGTTTTTGTCCTCAAAGAAATAAGTCTGAAGTACATGAAAAAACGAGGGGGAAAATGGCTGTTTGCTGCTTCTTTCTGTGTCAAAGAAACTGCTTTCAAAGTGTATTATAACTTTAGCGTACTGTAATGAATTTCTAAGGGATTCCAATGAAATAGATGGTTTATGCTATTCTTTGGAGTGATCTCTTACAATCCTGCAATACTCCTGAGTTGCAAGATCTTTCTAACTTCAGTATCCCAAAGGAAGTCATTAGTTATGTTCTATTACCAGCCTTGTAATATTATCAGCACAAATATTACCTGTATTGATCTAGACCCATGTAGGCACTATTGAAAACACTGCTTCAGATTAAGACATGAAATTCTAACTTGCCAAGAGGTCAGACACTACATTACAATCTCATGTGTGTCAGACAGGCACTGAAAATAAAAGGAATGCAGTGCATCTAACCTAAATGTAATTTATAGTAAAATAGTTTGAGAAATATGGTATTACCTAATGCTACTTTACATTTTTTTACTCTCCTCATATAACCCTTTTCTACTGAATTTTGAGATTTGTTTAGATTGTACTTTCTGTGAAACATTTTTATTTTTGTCAAACAACAGCTTAGAGTGTGTCTGCATTTGCAAGTTGTTTCTCATTAAAGTAGGATGTTAATTCAAAGTGCTGATTAAGTCCATGTGTGGACATTCTTATTCTGGAAAAAGGGCACTTTTTCCCATTTAACTTAAGTGCATTTGCTGTCCACTTTGATTAAATTAACCTGGAAGATTACACTTATTCTGGAATGAGAATCTCCACACTTGGAGTTAATCATGAGTTTTTGTTTTTTATACCAAAATGTCTTTTTTTTGTGTACCAGCAAAGACAATACAGTTATATGCATCATGTTAGTTGCAATTCAAAAACCAGCTGTCAGATCTTGATATATCTTGTTTCAGCAGTTCCCACAAAAGTATATAATTCTCAGTTACAACTATATATCTCACTAGCAAAATGGCACTTGTGGCCTAAAAATATTGACAATAAACAATGTCTTCTTATTTGCTTGCTTGCTTGCTTGCTTGGGGGGGGGGGTCACATTTCCACATGTTAATTTTGTACTGATTCTGCAATTCTGTTTTCATTTTCAGCTGTGACATTCTACAGCATGGAGTAATTTTCAGTGGATGCCATGAAGTCATGTACGAATGAACAACGCCAAGGGATCAGCAAACTACAAGCCACAAGCTGGATCTAGCCAAACAAGCAACGTCACCTAGTCTGTAACACTGGGACACTGGCAGCAACTCTGTGGCAGAGGACAATGGTGGCTATTCAGCAGCAAGGAGACCAGCTGCCAGATCAGGAGTGTGGCGCCAAGTCCAAGTAGCTGCCAGGTTGGGACCATGGCACCAACAAGAGGAATGGCAGCCCATCGTCAGAGCAGGCTACACTAAACTTGGCCCATTGCTACTAAAAGATTGCTGACCCCTAAACAATGTCATTTGCATACCCATACTTAGTGCACCTTAAAAAAATGCACTATGGTTAATATGATAGTTATAAGCTGGTGAAGAATGACACTGAACTTGGTCACTTCAAGATTTTATGGAGCCTCAGACTTTCACCGCATATTCTGCTTGGCATAAACAGAGCAAGAATAGAGCATGAGATGAGCAGAACACTGTGGTATGGGTGCATGATACAGAACAAGCAGCAGAGCAAGAAGCACTTGAATCAAACTGCACTTTACAATCTCTGTCCAGTGCAGGATAAGAGTGAGCTGGATAGAATTTCCTTTTCCATTCCCTCCAGTAGATAGAAAGAAGTGAAAAGCGGAACTCCTTTCTCTAAACAGCCATAAGAGTAGCGCAGAAAGAAAGGAGCTATAGGCACATGTTAAAGAACAGATGGAGCTACAGCCAAACCATGAATCCCCTGAGAAATCCTTGAAGGATGATACACCTAAGCTTCTCAAAAGCTGTAGGTTCCCCAACCTGTTTTATAAGTTTCCTGTATTTATTCATGGCTCAGAATAATTACACCAATCCAGAGGGGAAAGAAAATATAGATTACTCACCAAATAAATGAAAAGGGGTGAGACTGGTTGAAGATCTAGAGATCCACACAAAAGAGGAAACTTTCCTCTATGACCTGGCTCATAACCTAGCCATTTTGCTCGCAGTTGGAACTGGCAAAAAAGGGTCTTGGATAGATATGGTAGGAATAAGTGATGGCTATTTTATTCTGGGAAAGGTAAGGATTAGGTTCTCTGGTTTAAATTCACATGAATATAATTTGTGCTCATCTTATTTACATCTTTGGTTAAACCTGCAAATATATGTGCACTGCCCCATAAATCAGTTTAACGTGCTTTGCAGAACACCTGCTGATCTCACTGTCATAGAAAGTGCCGTGTAAAAGCAAAATATGTTTCAACTGCTCACACCAATGCTTTGAGCTTGTTATTTCTTTTCATAAAGTAAAATCAAGACCAATTTATGATGAAACCTATTGCCATGTCCTTATACTTCCAAAAATGCAGCAATAACCTATTAAGCAGCAGTATGGCAAATGTTTAAAATGGGATTACAAAACTCACATTAATAAATTCATCTCAGAAACTGCCACGTCCACTTAAGGGCTTCAGAAGCATTCCTTCCATGGAGTTTTGTAAATTTAACTTTGTATTAATAAACGTTCTTCATTTGGACAAAAAAGCCTGTCTGAAACTTTTGGTGCTAATAAAAAACACAACATTTTTGTCTAACATAATTACTGAGAGATTCCAATTGGAAAGCTGTTGCTTTTATTTTAATTTTATTAAAAAAGTGAACAAAGGCTACCCAAGGCACCACAATAAAATTACATTAACTGTAAAATTACATTATTAATTCTTTAATCTCACTTGAGGCCTCAAGCTGTTGCTATGTCCAATTACCCAGCTAACCACCTGTCAGAATTGTAAAGCTAGTTTAACATTACCTCCAGGACAGTTGTGTGCCCTATGTTCAGTCAGGTCTGCCAGTGAATCGAAGTCCTGCTGACAGTTATCGCAGGTGTAAATTGACTCATCCTCCATGTCTTCATCTTCCTCATTTCTCTCTTCCTGACTTGTCACGCTGTTCCTCTCTTCCAGGGCCCGGCTATCCTTCGTATCATTCTCCAGATCCCCTCCTAGGCCTCCTGCCAAAAGGGAGAATATACTCCATTGTAAGTTCTAATGGTCTAAAGACAGATTTTAAAGGAATTGTCTTGCATTTATTAAGATACATTTAATTATCATAGCTCTCACTTCAAGTTATCCCTGACACTTTTCATTATATTAATGTGGTTTTTTTATCATGCAATGCAGCAATAAATAAACCCTCCAAAGATACTTTCTTACCATCTGAGTGTGCGTGCGTGCGTGCGTGTGTGCGTGCGTGCGGTAAGAATTTCCAAGTCTTCATCACACAAACTTGTTAGGATTTCGTAGTTTCATAGCTGGAAGGGTCGGAAGGGACCTGAGCAGATCATCTAGTCTGACCCCCTGCCCTGGACAGGAAAGAGTACTGGGGTCAAACGACCCTGGCGAAGTGTTCATCCAGCCTCCTTTTAAAGACCCCCAGGGTAGAAGCCAGCACCACTTTGCTTGTAAGTTGGTTTCAGGTCCTAGCCGCCCTGACTGTGAAGTAGTGTCTCCTGATATCTAGCCCGAATCTACCCTCTGCCAGCTTGTGACCGTTATTTCTAGTCACTCCAGGTAGTGCTCGGGGGAACAGGGACTCCCTCAATGCCCGCTGGTCCCCTCTGACTAGTTTATAAATGATGACTAGATCCCCTCTCAGCCTTCTCTTATGGAGGCTGAACAGGTTCAGGTCCCTTAGCCTCTCCTCGTAGGGCTTGCCCTGCTGCCCCCTGATAATGCGAGTGGCCCTCCTCTGGACCCTCTCAATGTTGTCCACATCTCTCCTGAAGTGCGGCACCCAGAACTGGATGAAGTACTCCAACTGCAGCCTGATCAGTGTCGTATAGAGGGGGAGGATCACTTCCTTGGACCTGCTTGAGATGCATCTATGGATGCATGACAAGGTATGGTTGGCCTTCCTGACCATCTTTTCAATTAGATCCTCAGCACATTAAAAACTGGCAAGATTAATTATTTTGTATTAAAAAAAGGCTTGTGCTGAATTTAAATTTTCAATGTTTCTTCTAGAAAACAATCTCGGCAACATCAAAAATGCTCTGATTTAAGGCTCCTGACTACATGAAAATTCTAGCATGTGAGTAGGGTAGTTTTTGCTGTAAGTAGTGAGTAGTTTTACTGAACTCAGACTAAACAAAGTCAATTCCCTTAGAAAATATTAAGCCTTGAGTTCTGCCAGTTCCACTAGTCAGGTTAACTTCATGTATCTAATATTTAGATGTTTCGGTCTTCTTTATTTGAAACTTTTTATTTAATTTTTTTCTAAGCTTTAAATAATATGAATGTGTGAATTTAACAACAAAGGGGAAGGAATTTATTTGGA
Organism: Alligator mississippiensis; assembly: GCF_030867095.1. Taxonomy (NCBI): domain Eukaryota; kingdom Metazoa; phylum Chordata; order Crocodylia; family Alligatoridae; genus Alligator; species Alligator mississippiensis. The sequence goes on along the minus strand of NC_081833.1, from coordinate 52,675,489 downwards.
GAATAAACTGGAAGTTTAAAAATAGATATGTGCATTACAGACCTGATTTTCTTTCACATGCGGCAGGATGAAATCCTCTAGTGGCATTGGAGGTACCCCAGGGTAAAACTAGTTCACAAAGATGGGAATCAAGATCTATAACTTCATAGTAGATGAATCTACACAACTTGTGCAGACTTTAAACTAGCTAACTCAAGTACTGATAGGAACAGAGCTGTGGTAGCATGCAGTCCAGCACCAGGGAGGCATCCAATTATTTAATTAGCTTTGCAGGTAAGTGTGCAGGCTAAACTGGGCTCTGTTCTTCCATTGCCATGCTTGTAGCAATAACTGAGCTAGCTAGTTGTAGTACCAGCTACAGTCACAGCAGTATGGACATACTGTGTGTCCCTAATTCCAGAACGCTGTGCATGACAAAGCATTTCAAAACATGCTATAAGGCTGATGTGGCAATTTTGTCTCCATCCACACATCTGTTTTATTCAAATGTGTCAATAGGCAAGAATGTTATTAAAACTGAACCCAAAAGACAAAACTGCAATAAAAATGGAATTCACAGAATCTTCTAGCAGAAGAAAGGTCCACATTGTACACTGTCTGAACTGATTCCACAGAAGCTGGTTGCTGAAATAGGGCTAATGGTATATGTTCTTGACCAAAATTTTAAATGAGATTTTATCAGGTTCTTTTGCATATGTCTGTACTTTAACCCATTAAGAAAACACTGGTGATTACACAGATCAATTGTTTGTAGCATGGGATGGGGTCCAAAAAGATTAATGCCAACCAATACTTACAAAATGAAACAAAACCAAGAAATACAATTTATTCAACATGAAAATGGGGTATTACAAGCACTTCAGATATGTAATATCTGCAGGCTTTTATTACCACCATCCATTGAAAATACACATTTTCAAACATCTTCAGTACTGAACCTGATAGAATAAATCAACTGGTATAAAATGCTCTGCAGTTTTCCACGGGGCACTCATAGCATGACATACCCTTTGGATTCCAATAAAAATATTAAAAATCAATACTTTGGATTGTGGTATATTGTAGCCTCTCTCTTAACAATAAAATGATCTACTCATTTTCAGGTTCTTTGACTGTTATACTGTTATAATGGATAACAGTCAAAGAACCTGAACATGAGATCATATAGACACCCCCCCACACACACACACACACACCTGCATATATGTGTGTGTGTGTGTGTGTGTGTGTGTGTGTGTGTGTGTGTGTGTGTGTGTGTGTGTGTGTGAATATTTGCATTAGAAAATGTACATATTATATCCACTTTAACAAATTGGATCTGCTACTAGTGCAGAAGTAATGAATTTAAGGGCTTGGTAATAACAAATATCATTCAGTAAACTCATAGTATTGTAAGTCATCATCTGGACTATGTTCACTCAGTAAAGTATACTTCATTGAATCTTATGTTTTACAATCTCTTCCTTTAATAAAAATGTATTGTGAGAAAAAATAACCATAATTCTGGTTCTTTATCCGGCTACCAGCCAGATAAGTTGCATTTAATGCTATGCTAGCTTTGCTTTACTTAACATATAATTTAAATGCATGTATTCAAATTATCACTTTAATCTTGTCATATTTACTTGGCACACCTTTTTACATCTCTCATCCTAGACTTGAATCAAAAACATTACAGCTCATTCAATCTTTTTAAAGCCTCTATGTCCTGTAGAGTTGATAGTTAATAAATCAGAATGTCAACTCTCCAGTTTTATAAGACAGAAACCTATAAAAATAGTCCAAGTATATAAATCCAATTTAAAGAACTACCACCTAATTCCATGCTGCCTGATAATGGAAAACTTGAAGAAAGCCTGTTGAAAACTGATTTCAACTACTGCCAAGAAAAAATAAAAGTGTTTGAGCAAATTAGTGGTGGGTCATGGGACACATGCTACACAGCACAGTAAACATTTTGTCTTGACTGTCAGCTGTAAGGTGAGCTGACCAGGTGAACGTATTGTGACAAATTCACTCTTGATATAACTCCAATAACTTCATTACTTCACCAGGGATAAATTGTTCTACATTATCCAACAACAACAACAAATAATTTAGCACACTGCTTTAGGAAAGTCTATCTGTACAATGTGAGACAAAAAAGCTGATCTCCATCTACAATTTTTTTTTTTATATTTGTCATCTTTACTCCTTGCTGAAACAGGAAATCTACTTCTCAAAGCAACCTTCCAGAAGTTTCATTAGTTGCAATAGGTGTATGTGAATTATTACAAAATGATTCTTGTATCAGGTGAAGTATTTAGCACATGAAGAACTGATATAAAGATGAATGTTTGTGTATGCAAAGAACTGCACTTATGCACAGATCCTCTGCACCTGATTGGCAATATTCTGAATGCTACATTTATTGTGTTCTTCTGCATGCTTGGTCCCGGCTTTCTGAAAGAGGGTAAACAACACGCCCATCTATTTTTTCCAGCTACTTTCAGTTGCACTAGAAATGAATAGTATTAAAGACTGACATTAGAAATGACAGCACACTTTTACATATATAAAAGTGCATTCAGTGCTTTCGAATGGTGCCCAGTTGAGAAGACTGGAAACCATTCTGTGAAGAGAAGACCTGAACAGCAAGGCAGGATAAACCAATTTCAATGGCAGCATGTGTTGCCCATGCTGCCCCATCAATGTGTCACAACCTTGAACTAGAGAACGTGTCTCTCCCTATTGGGAGGTAGGTAGTTGCTCTCCCAGCCTGAGTCGTTGTGCTCCTGATACAACTGCCAACTAGATGCCATTTGTAGTGATCTGTTCGTGAGATGAACACACCACCCTGGGAAAGCAGACAGAGACTGTCAACTCATTTCACTCAGGAACCAAACAGCCACAAAATGTTACCTTTTTGTCACTACAAAGATAATTCAAATGAGAGAACTGGTAATGAAAATATTAACTGTATAACTAGCTTCAACCAGCTAGTTACACAGTCAACTCATTCATAAACAAGAAACTAACAGTATGACTAGATGAAACAGAGTGCAAGGCATTCCTCAAGAATAATTTGTCTGAAAACCTTTGCCAAGCTTGCTTATGAATTGGAACTATAATTTGTCTAAGCTCATGTTTTGCTACATGGACCTAATGAAAAGAATTTCAGAAGAGGTCACATATTCCACTTTCCACTGTGGAACGAGGAAAATTTACCAAAGTCTTTCAAAAAAGATTATATGTTACCACAAATAAAAATTATGCTGACCTAATTGTTACCATGTGTGACCCAGATCTGGGAGCAGACTCAAATGCTTACTTGCTAAACGCTAAAGAGGCTGTCTTCAGAGAGATGAAATCTGCACAACACCAAAGTACTGCTTCAAGACTAGGACTGTACAGCAATGTAGGATTGAAAAGACAGTCTGTACAATACTTCTGAGGAATAAACATAACAGCTACATTATGGAAAGGAACATATGAGGTAAAGAAAGAAGCTGGAAGTTCCCGTGACTTACGAATACTCGTACCAGACAATTCTGCTTGCCCAAGAGGAGGCTCAGTTCCCTAAAAAGCAGGAAGAAAGCAAACTCCTAGTGCTTTACTTAATAGAGTAGGGGCCAGATTAAAAGGGAATTCAGCACCTTCAAGTTAGGCATTGCAACCTTTACATTTCTGAGGCTTGGTCCTCAAAGTGAAATCAAAACTTCAGAGTTTAGCACTAAAACTGCCTATACTGTGCATGGGTAGAACTAGGCACCTAGGAAAGGCATTTAAGCTGAGCAGGGTATGACAGCTGAAATTATGTCTGTGTGATACAGGTGCTTGCTGAATTAGGCCAAGTGTTTTTCTATATTTGTTTAGATATTAAGCTATATGTTGTTGCTAAATGCCTAATTAAAGATTAAGATGTAGTGAGGCCTTGTATAAAGTAAGGCCTAGTAAATTTAGCAAAGCCTTGAAGCAGTAAGGCCCTGTGGTGCAGTTAAAATTACCTTATCAAAGGAATGCAAGGCTTGTACTGCTGATTGGTCAGTCTAAAGACAGTTGAAGTAAAAGGAATCTGAGTGGTTGTACGTTATCAAAACGATTCAGAAGCTTTAAATTAGCTGGAATATCTGGAAACCATTCAGAAGGAAGATACAGCTCTATGAAAAGGATTAGTTAGTTGTTGCCTGGATCAGTGGGCCCGTGGACCTCGAGGAGCCCAAGGACTGCATTCCAGGGTCCTTCCCGGTACCCCTTTGGATAGTGCTGTTCAGGGACACCTGACTTCGCTGAACTTTGTGGAAAGAGTAGCTTACTGTGTATCAGGCATCAGCAACAATCCTACATTGCTGTACAGTCCTAGTCTTGAATTGCTTTTGTCTGTCATTGTTTGTCTTGTTACTACACGTAGTTGTGTTTTTGTTAAGTCAATAAATCTTTCTTACCTTTCTAACCCCAACCATACTCTCAATCCCGAACCCTCCGCAGGTGGCTGGGACACAGGGAGATGACACATTAAGTGACATGGTCTGATATTCTGGTCATGCCCAATCCTTAGTTGTCTGAGTCAGGGTTTAAATGAGACCTCTCCATCGACTCAGGATCCAGAGCTCTGAATTGCTCCCTAGGGTAGGCACCAACAACTGAACAGGGCTCACTTATTTTTTTTAAATTAAACCAAAGGTGGAAGAGAAGGTACCTTCTAGCTCTTATATACTAACCCAGGGATGTCAAAGACACGGTGCATGGGCCAAATCCGACCCACAGAACCCTATCATCTGACTTGCAGTGCTGCCCATGGGTCTCAGAGTTGACCCACATGCTGCAAATGGTGCATGCTGGATTGGCCCTGTGCACTGCACACAGTACCTACAAGGGGCTGGTTTGGGATGTGTACTCCATGCAGTGCCTGCACTAGGCTAGGCCAAGCTGAAATGTGTGCTGCAGGCAGCACCTATACCAGGCCAGGCCAGGACGCATATTGCATGAGAACCCTGCGTTGGGCCTGGTCAGGACAAAGCTAGTGTTAGACACCTCTGGGGAACAGCACTCACCCAGAATCAGAGACTCGAATTCTCATCCTTCTCAACCTGAGGAGATTCACATCGCCTTTCCTACATCCCAAGCAAGTGCTCCAACCAATAGGTAATAGGCTAGTCTGCTGAAGATGAACACTATGCAGCAGAAGTATGTGAGATTCCTGAGTACATCAGGAGAGCAAAAAAAAAAGGGAGCTTGACTTTGTAGCCTGTTGGTTCCAGCACTCAGCTGGAAGGAAGGATTCCTGGATTAGAATCTCTGTTCTCAGAATTATTTGCTTTTTAACCATTGACTGTTTAATGTAAAGCCCATAAACAGGGAGTAGGGATCAACATCTAGGATCCCTGTCCTTCCAGAGGGGTGATCTAACCATTAGACTATAGAGACATGCTTCTCCTTGCTTAATTTCATTTTGGCTCCAGGGATCTTTTATGCTTTGCTGCACTGTGCCCAGCTTCCACAGGATGGAGTAGATCAGGGGTGGCCAACTTGTAGCATGCATGCCAGAAGTGGTACAGGCAGCCTCTGGGTGTGGCACATGACAGACCAGGAAGGGGACAGGCAGCACAGGGGCAGACAAGGCAGGGAAAAGAATGCAATTTAATTTATAAATGTCAGGCACCAACTATATTTTTCCTATGAACGTGGACATGAATTATGCACTTGGTAAGTGTGCGTTAGGCATGCTCTGAGCATTGCTATTAAATCAGGCCTATCATGGGGTTGTAGTACTACTCCACCTAACTTCTGGATCTCTGTGGGATTTATGCAAGAAATACTGCACAAATCTGAGCATGCACAGAAGACAGAACTGAAGGTTCCCAGGAAACATTCAGTTCAAAAAGAAAAGCCTTGCGAGTTGATGATCGGGGGAGGGATAGATCATAATTTCAAACGTAGGCAGAGTTTAGGCACCTAAATCCTGTTTAAGGAGCATAAATCCCCCTTTTTAATCTGATCCTAAAAATCAAAACAATCCTTCTATGGACACTGTCTGTCACAGGCCTGCCATTTAAGATTTCTGTGCCTCAGATTACCAATCTGCAACATGAGGAAAATACTTATCCACTTTTATAAAGCAGTTGGCAATCACAGCATAAAACGTTATCAAGTACAATTATTACTATTTGATGGAGTGGTAAATATTTAACATGGCCTCAGAGTTTGGATTGCTTAATCTGATAGACATAAACAGCTGCTTACTGTATAGACTGTAAAAAAATTAATACTCACTGATGTAGCCAGGAATTCCTACACCTTTGAGAGGGGAGCACATTAACACTGACATACTGTTACCAAGCAACACCAGGACAGATTTGTATGTAGCATAGAGGTTACATGGAAAAGTCAACAGAAGAAAACTGCTGGCACTGGTTTGTTAGAATAAACAAGTGCTAATTAATTCTAAAAAAAAAATCCGTACATTTCACAAAAGTATATGCTGTGTACAGCTAGCATATTTGGCACAGAAGTACACTGGACCCACAGAAAATCTATATATTGATGATGAAGAATCAAGGTTAAAATTCACAAATACACACTCAGCAGTGTCTCCAACTAGACACTGAACATGTCATAAAAGGAAGACACAAAAAGCAATTTTACAACTAATATATCTGAACACCAACAGCATAGCAATTATTCCAACAATTTATCTAAATGAATAAAGTTGAGAATACAGTTTGAATTGTCAGCATTGAAAGCACATTTTACTCTGCCTTAAGTTACAAAAAACCAACAATGTTTATTGTAATAGGTTGAAAAGGTTTGATATGCATAGAACAAGAAGAATACTTAGAAGAATGCATAGACAAGAAGAATACTCCACCCTATTACCTTAATGACAATCTGGCCAGCAGTATCAGAAAAATGTTATCATTTTATTTGACACTAAAATTAACACTAAAGTTAGTGTTTTCAATAAGACTCAATATTTTTCTTTTAAATGATAGTTTATTTAGAGGAGGGTAATAAATCAAATCTGAGAAAGGTCAAAATATTTGAGTGTTACTGACTGACATAATGGTCTGACCAATGTGTTAAATTTTGCAGAGAGAAATCCACAAATGTTGGACTTATGTTACTTGAAATCTAAAATTAGTCTAATCCAGCAGCTTTTATAAACTGCTTCTCTATTTAGGGTATCTGCTGGGGCACACCTATAAAAATGTTCACAACTTTTTCTGTAATAGGAACCATACGTATCTTAAAGTGGACAATTAAACAACAAATTACACATACAGGTTGAAATCCCGGCTCACTGAGTCAGTGGTAGAATTCCCATTTGACTTAAAGCAAGCCAAGATTTCACCCATTGTATTTTGTATGGCAAAAGAACTTCTTGTTCTGGGCAAACAAAAAACATTGCTTTTCTCCTAGAATCATAGCAAGGGGCAAGTAAGCAATTTTGTGTTTGCTCTGGTAAACTTTGAGGACAATTCTGCAAGGTTACACCTAAAATTGCATGTTGGACGCCAGTCAGAAGAGATGACCCCAGTGACGATGCAGTGAACCAGAAGAAACACCCCTTTCAAAGGCGAATCTTAATATTTTGAGAGCCGGAAGATCCACTGCAAAATTACTTCATGAAAGTTTTCCAAAACTCTCCAACCAACTCAATATATGCAGCGCTACTTGAAGCCCTTCAAAGCCCACCACAGGTTATTCCCCAGGTTGCACAATAGTAGCTACATACTTGTGCCCATCTGATAAAGACAGTATCTTAGTAAGTGCTAAGAAAACACAAAAACTGGCCTTAAAATGTCTAAAATTTTTCCCAAATATCTGCCCAGAAATGCAGGCCAGGAGGTGGGTGTGTGTCATTATAACAAAGGTTTCTAGCCTAAGGGATGGAAATTGTGCTACTGTAACCAGTGGAAATCTTGGAATCAAACTAATCTCTGATGTAACCCCATTGACTTCAGTGGAATTACACCAGAAATACACATCTGCCCTAAGTTTTAGGAACAAACAGACAACTTTCCTGTTTTGTGATTACAGGTCAGTCAGCAAACTTGTAGAGAAGACAAAAGCAGAGGAAGTTTCATGTATAATTAGGAAGCAAGGACAAAAGAAAGCAGTAACTAAAAGGAAAGCCCTAATCTAAATGCTCATAAATAAGCATTTACTTAGTGTTAAATGCCAATTCAGGATCTTTTTCTGAATTCACTTTATTTGGTTTGTTAGTATTTTAATGCTGTGCCTAATATTATGAGACAACAGAGCTGTCCAAAATTTCTGTTGGTTATGATGCAAGAATAATGAACCAGGGCAAAAAGGTTGTTATTATTCCCCAGTAACAAAGGACAAACAAATCTAAGACTCCAAGAGCCAGGCTGAAAAGTTTCTCATTTGTTATGTACTCCCAGTGGAAGCATGCTTAGGATCTTTTTATAAAAAATCTTTTAAAACCTTAACAGGTGTACATTTGTGTTATACATTTCAATAGGGTATGCAGCAGGCCCAAACAGCAAGCAGTGTAATTGTTAGGAGTTGTATATGTTGTTGTAATGAAATAAAACCATTTAAAAAACGCACACACACAAAGTAGCCAAGTGAGTTGGTACAAAAGACCAAGTTATATTGAAAAATACAAGTACAATCTGAGCACTAGGTTCAGGCAAATGTATCAAAGAAAGCTTGCTCTGTTAAGCTAGTACAAGCTAAGTGGATCAAAAGCAAGCGTGTTTAGGGCTCTAGCGTGCAGAGCAGCAAAGGTCTTTCACACCCAGTGTCAACCTACTTGTAAGAAAAGAACAGAACATGGCTGAAAAAACAAATAAAGACCCAGGCAGAATAATGCATGAAATACTCTGGTATATTCATTCAGTGTCAAATTGTGTAGAATCAGTACATGAGAGACAAAGCAACTAACATGCAGGCTGCTATGCAGTCTCGATGTTCAAACACTTTCACTGCATAACACTTCTTGCAGACTTAGAATTCTGTACATCAGATCCCCTCTTCTATCAACAAGAGAAAAAAAACAATCATAATACAAAAAAATTATTTGATCCAGCATGTAGTTAATGGTGTTGGCCTCCTAAGACTCACAACTTAATAAAATTGATCTCACTGCAGTACTGTAATGAAGAACAGTAGGATAAGGCTACCCTTGAACCATGAAAATTGTATATTGTTACCTCCTCGTGACCTCCTAGGGCTATGGCCATTCCAACCTCTCCAAGCTGTCATTTGTTTGATTCTGACAGCCAACTGTACAGACAAGTAAGAATGGTGGCTAGAGAAGCTTTCTGGAAAGACAGAGATACTGGGAGGGTGCTGAGTATAGAATTACTCTTTCAAAAAAACAAAACTGCTCACGTAGGGGGCACAAGACTAACCTTGCTTATAATATAGATGTAGGAAGTAAGTTACGAAGACAACACTTTGCATAATGTAAAAATCTATGTCTTTTAGGGAACGTATACTACAGTATATCAAAACCATTATATTTTATAACAGCATATTAATACACCATAATATGGTTTCAAGTTAACCTTTTAAAAATAAAGAGCCTGTTCCTACTATTTTTCTTTAACTTTGTAGAGAAAAATGAAAAACGCTGGAGTTATGGGCACTGAGACACTACCAACATCTTACGTCTGAAAGAAAAAAAATGTGTTCTTAGAGGACATTGTAACAAAGTAAGCACTGACAAAGAGGAAATGGGTGTTTGTGTCTCCTAGTCTATAATCTATAACCTGTAGAAATCCTTGTAGACACAAGGAACTGTACTTTTGGCAGAATTCTTTATTACCGGTGTTTCCCCCAGCTTTTTACAGTATCTTTGTGATAATTTAAAGTTGGCCGTATTTTGGAAGGGGGCTACTTTAAAGTTTAACTGAGTACTCTAGTAAAGTTATAACAAACTGACAACCAAAGGTATTAAGTAAAACCCTTGGCAGTGGCAATTTTTGGGCAAATGGCAAAGAGAAAGCTTTCAAGAATACAAAGGATATCTGATGTGATTGTTTAACTAGTTTTTTACTGCTGTGGGTAAAGCAGAATGGTTACTATAAGGTTCCAATGAATAAGGCCTTGATCAACTATTATATATTCCAGCTGTGCAATGGAATCAACCTATCTTTAGCCAACGGGGAAAGAATTTTCCCTTAGAAGCTCCCAATGAGATCCAGAACAAATGTATAACTTCCATGGGGATAACTTGAACATTTTTTATTCAGGGATGGGCAATTGAAATGCAAACAGCATTTACTATTACTATGCAAATCAAATGAGGTATGGTAGGGTAGACAGAATATGAAGTAGAAAAAAAGGTGATGGCAACTTTTTCTACTAATTTTCTTTTTTTCAGCCAGCAACATTGGGAGTAGCTTTCTGGAACCTTTTCTGTCTACTGAGAACCTACCTACTCCCATTTATGTGGTGGCAGCATTTGCAGGGATGGGAACAGAACATTCATCTCTGATGTAATGAATACTCATATTTATCTATCAATATACAGCTACATATATAAATATCTATTTGTTTGAAAAGACCCAGGTAGTGACAAACTACATGAATTTTTTTGTGTATGTACATCTTTTGCTAAACAGAACAAATAAAAGAAACCTTGATTTAATTCTTGCTTGAACTCACCCAATTTGACACTGAGTATACAAATGTTATCCCATATTCTGTATATTAACAATGAAATCATAAAAACCATATATGGTACCATCTGAAAGTCTTAGAAACCCTTTTTCTATTTTCCCCACTGTGTTCTTAGTTGTCTGTATAATCCACATGTCAAATAATATGTAATTTCCATGCAGACAGGACTTCAGTGCCCATGTCTTGCAAATCCAAGCACACTATCAGAAATTTGGAAGCCTGCCAAAATTTGTCACAATCATCAGTTTTATTCACAATGATACACAACAGCCACCATCCTAGGCAATGGCTCAGAAATGGACTCCTTCACTTTTAGAACTGGAGTCAAGCAAGGATGTGTGACTGCTCCATCGCTCTTTTCCATCTACATTACAGCTATTCCACATCTCATTGTCAACAGACTCCCATCTGGAATCAGCATCGAGTATCACAGGGAGGAATCAACCAGTTAAACTCCAAGGCAACCAATGCCTCCATCACTGATTCTCAATATGCTGACACTTGTGTTATGTATGCCCACTCAATTGAAGAGCTCCAGGTCACTTCTGATTGCCTCAGTGAAGCATATGAAATGCTTGGACTCACTGTCAACTTCATGAAAACTGAGATGCTTAACCAACCCACCCCAAACCAACCAAGCTGCTCCTTCACATATTAGAATTTGGCAGCAATCCTTGGAGAATGTTGAGCATTTCCCCTATCTGGGTAGCCATCTTTTCCAAAAAATAAAAATAGACAACAATATTCAACACCGAATAAAATCTGTCAGTGCTGCCTTTGGACATCTCCAAAATTGTGTCTTCAATGATCATGACATTAGCAACCAGACCAAACCTCGTCTACCAGACCATCATCATTCTCACCCTGTTGTATGGGTGTGGAACTTGGACACCAAACTAGAAACACCTGAAAGCATTGGAAATTTGCCATCAGCAACATCTTCAGAAAATCCTTCATATCAACTGGAAGCACAAAAAAAAGCAAATACCAGCATTCTGGCTCAAGCAAACACCACCAGAATTGAAGCCTGGTTTATACAGCACCAGCTTATTTGGACATAATGTCATAAGGATGCCTGAGAACCAGCTCCCAAAACAGGTCCTATATTTAAACAGGTCCTAGGACATGCATAACTCACCGGTGGTCACCACTCTAGAGGTAGGCAAAAGAAGCGATTCAAGGGCACCAATCTGAAGCCAATCTGAAGAAATGCAATATTCACATCAATACTTTGGAGACTTAAGCACTGTCATCCTTATATAAAGGGACCGCTGATGACAAAATACTAAGTACAAGAACTTGAAATCATACATGCTTCTAGGGACCACATGTTTTATACATGCAGACAGATTTTTTTTTACCAATATTGATACAGGATCTGATCTTAAGCCCATTAAGTGAATCAATCTCTCTACTGGCTTGAGTGGATTTAGGATTAGGTTCTACATACACATACACACACGCGCGCACATGCACACACACACACGTGCATGCACACATACTTCCTGCAGCCTTGACTTTTCTGGATTTCAAGCCAGTCATGATAGTCTTCAATGTACAAGAGAAATCTTATATTAAGTGCTGCTAATTTTTATTGATCAAACTGTAAGTCATTTCATTTTCCATTACAGCAGAAATCTCCTATAGGAGCATTCAGATTAAGGTTTCTTTATTCTGTCTCAAGTAATATGTCACTTTTAATCAGTTTTTAGTTTCATTATTACTTAAAATTAGAATGGAGTTTCTTTTGATCTTTATTGCTTTTTTTGGTTCAGTTAGTGAAAGGTTATTAACTTGGTACACTTAGACATGCATAACATACAAAATAAATTCCTCACTGTCTCAAACTAACTTTACCTTTTTATAATTTTTAGGTTTATTTTAACTGAAAGACGAGTTGTAATTATTACTCACGCTCTCCCCAAACACTTATGTTACTAAAGTGTGAAATGTCTTCTAACACAAAGACAGATCTCTGGGAAGTAATTACAAAAATGCATTCAGGGGCAATAATTCTATATTAACTGTCAGCAGCATACATCTTCTGAAAAGGCACTTGTTATGAAGGACTTATATTTGTGTGGCATTTGAAGGCACTGAAGACAACAGAAAACTGCAAGAACACATTAAACCTGAAACTCCAAATCCCTCATCAAGGGTCAATTTATGTTTAAATCATTACCTCCAAGTCAAACTAACACTTACCTGAGTGTCTATTGTAAAGGCAATACATGTACAAACTGGATGCAGTTTCCAAATGTACAACATGGTGCAATTAACATCCCCTTTTAAAAAAATTCTCTGAGTAGGATGTCAAAATAGGTATATCCTACAATGCAGGGTTTCTATTAATCTCTGACAGATGTCACTGAAGACTTGTTAATGATTTATGAATAGTAAATTGCCTGACATCTGACTATGAACATTAAAGATACCTGTTTCATTACCGAATGCTAGAAAAAGCATTAATATACATTTAACCCTTTAACATTTTACCCTTTAGGCCACTAGTGAAATCTTTAGGGAGGCAGAATATCTATATAAAATCAAAGAGTGTTTTGGATTGAGTGAAAACCACAAGAACTGTACTTGTTACTAATTTCACTTCATTTTTCAGTGAAAAAAATGAACCTCTAGATAATGAGAATAAAAACAGACCTAAAAATGTTCATTTGAATTTAACCAAATCTAGAGGTATTGTTAACAATTCAAATAAATACCAGCCCGAACTCTGTGTGTGTGTGTGTACACTGCCAGAATTATGGCTTACAGAATTGTTGGAGGTCAGTTTTAAAGAACTAAAAGAATAGTAGAAAGAAGACTAGACCATGCTAAATGCTTAACTACTGCATATTACTCTGCTTCAGGTGCTCCCCTCATTATTGGTCCTGTCCTGTTTTCCCTTGTAAGGAAACACCTGTGTAGGGCGGCAGAAACCCTGTAAAGTCAATGTGTAGAATTTCTTCCAAATTGCCTGTGTGGGTATATGGCTCTTGGCTAACTTTCTATTCTGCTAGTCCATCCCTCATGGAAGCAGCCCTAGAGTCTGTTCCCATAAATAACCAATCTTGAAAAGGCAATGAGAAACCCACAACAAATTCTTTAATCAAGATCTGTCACCTAGTCCCACCAAAGAGAAATATCCCAGAGGCAGAACTTCTTCCCTCATGGGCACATGGCAATACGTGATATTATAAAATATATTATTTTAGTCTTCATGTAGGTCTGATCCAAAGCTCACTGAAATCTTTGGAAATCCTTCTATTGACTTCAAAAACCTTTGAATCAGAAACATATATTTGTAATTCATTAACATTAATGAATTGCATACAATACACAGAAGGAAAATGCAACCTTTAGAATTTATTTCCATGCAACAGGTTATGTAATGGCCTGCACTAGAGAGAAAAAAAGGTCTGACTAATTATCTCTCACTTCTCATCATTGTATTTCTTCCTTCTCATTTCAGCCTAGAAAAGCATATTCCAGCTCTAGAAATGCCATATCCTAGAGGCAAGTCTCTAGTCCAGTGTCTGAGTGATCCTTGGAATTCTACCCTCACATCAAACTCAGAACACATTAATTACATTTTAATTTACATTGTTATGGTATGTATATTTAAAAAAAAGGAAGAAAAGGAAAAGCCAACAATGTTAATTGTCTTTTTTTACTTTTAAAATGGACAAAGATATCTGGATGGCATCAATCTATAGCTCCCTAAACAGACCAAATATTCAAAAGGCTGAATAAAATTCACATGTGACTTGGTACTGCAGCTGTATATCGGATGGAAAAATAAGATATTGACCAGTTCTCCTTAGAATACCATCTGTTAGTAATGCTGATTAACATAAACCTGTTGATTTAAAAAATAAAATGATGGATGATGACAGTTACCATCACACACAACGTATGACTGGCCACATCTCCATGAGCGGCGGACTGCACAGCTGTTATTGTTACTTGTGTAAATGAGTACTAAATGACCATGCAGTAACTAGCATTATTGCGCAGTGTTGTTGCCGCAGTTTTTTCCCCGACACTACTGCACAATAGCAAGAAAAAAAAATCCTTTTTTCCCCCATGTAAGTTGCAATATTTGGAAATGTCTTTCTGAATATTGCCTTTTAATCTTCATAGGGTGCCATATTGCAAACCAAAACCATAGAAATAGGATTTTAGCAGCAAAAATCAGGTCCCAATTAAAAAAAAACCTCTTTTAATTGTCTGATTAAGTATATTCCTAATCAGGATGATGTTTAAGCCCATGTTTAAATTATTTTTTAAAATAAAATCTATCCTGAGGAGGTATCTATCCTGCCTGCGCAGCTGGATGGGTAAAAAATTGGCTGATGGGACGCACCAAGAGAGTAGTGGTGGACGGGTTGTACTCAACCTGGCAAGATGTGAGCAATGGGGTACCCCAGGGCTCGGTCCTAGGGTCTGCACTGTCTTAACATCTTCATCAGCGACTTGGACGAGGGAGTGGAAAGCACGTTGTCCAAGTTTGCTGATGACACTAAGATGTGGGGCGAGGTGGACACACTTGAAGGGAGGGAGAGGCTGCAACTAGATTTAGACAGACTACAAAAGTGAGCAGATGAGAATAGGATGGGGTTCAACGTAGACAAATGCAGGGTGCTGCACCTTGGGAGAAGGAATCCACAGCATACATACAGGCTGGGGAGTTCCCTTCTTGAAAGCACAGAGGTGGAAAGGGATCTTGGAGTCATTATTGACTCCAGGATGAACATGAGCCGCCAATGCCAGACCGCAGCCAGCAAGGCACTTCAAAAGGGATGTGGCCAGCCTGGAGAGGGTTCAGAGGAGGGCCACCCACTTGGTGAGAGGGCAGCAGGACAGGCCCTACGAGGAGAGACTGAAGGACCTGAAACTGTTCAGCCTCAGCAAGAGGAGGCTGAGGGGGGAGCTGGTGGCTGCCTACAAACTCATCAAGGGGGATCAACAGCAAATAGGCAGAGCCCTATTCTCCCCAGCACCACCTGGGGTGACGAGGAACAATGGTAATAAGCTGATGGAGAATAGGTTTAGGTTAGAGATCAGAAGGCAATATTTTACAGTTAGGGTGGCCAAAATCTGAAACCAATTTCCCAGGGAAGTGGTCCTCACCCCTACCTTGGGCAAATTCAAGAGGAGGTTGGACGATCACCTGTCTGGGGTCTTGGAACCCAGCATTCATTCCTGCCTGTGGCAGGGGGTCAGGCTAGATGATCTGTTCAGGTCCCTCCTGACCCTAGCTACTATGAAACTATATTGCTCAGGTGAAACCTAAATGATTGTATGGTTCGATGTTTGTTAATTCTCTAGTTGGTTGGGGGTTTTTTGAGTTTGACAGTATCAGTAAAACTGATCACAGTAATAAAAAGCTATAATATTCAGAATAATACTAAAACTAAGATAATGATATTAAGAAATATGAAAGTCAACAGAACAAGATAAGGAAAGAAAATAGTGGGAAGAATTATATAAGTGGTTAAGCTGAGAGACTAGATATAGTTTACTTATCATGGAAATGACTTTGATTCCAGGGACCTCATTCACCCCTATTTCTTCAGGTAAGTTTGGCCTGATAATGGAGTGGTGAATAGGGTTCTACCTGTGGATAAGTCCAATTCCTGTTGCCTACAGGTGTTGGTTCAGTTTATTAACAAATTCTCTTCAAATGAAAAAACCTGCTTATTGTGTGTGTCCACACAAAACATTTACTGTGTAGCTGACTAATACAAGTCCTATCCTGCTACGGAGTAAATAACTCCACGGCAGCGCACATGTAGACACTGCCCAGCTGGCTGGGGCACAAGGGTGCTTCAGTGTGGGGTCTTCCTGCTGGCTAGCCCCGCACTGAAGCTCCCTTGTGCCCTAGCCAGCCCCTCCGCAGCACATTGGACTGGGGCACGCAGGAGCAGCCCCAGGTTGGCAGGCTGACCCCTGGTGCCCCATGCCTGCCAGGGCTGCTCTGCCTGGGGTCCACATGGTATGCCAGAATAAACTGCAGAGCTTGTTGCTCCAGAGTTAATTGCCCCTGGGTACACTTTCAAATGGTATGCCCGGGAGCAATTAACTGTAGAGCAATGAACCCCACAGTTTATTCAGGTGCCGTAATTGCACATATAGACGTGTCCACTCTTTCATTGCTATACTGTCTGATATCTACTATAGTTATATTTTCAAAAGCACTTAAGCATCTGAGGAACCACTGGCAAGTTGCAAAATAATATGCAGATGAAACTGAATGAAAGTTAGATGCTGCAACCTAAGTTATTTTAGAAAAATGGGACTGAGGCTCTTCAGTTACTTAGATGCCTTTGAGATTCCATCCCTAGGTCTTATTAGGTATGTGTATTACTGCATATAACACACATTGATTCAGTAAAATGTCCTGATAATATCTGGAGCATGAGAAAGAGAACTCTGTTCTTTTCTCACTTTAATTTGCTTAATAAGACCTTTATTTCATCCAGAATACAAGCAAAGGAAAGACTCTTATACCATAACAGGGAAAAACCCTTTTAAAAAGGTGCCCAACCTATTAGAAAAGCACCGTTTTTAGGGGGAAATAAAAATCACAGTCCCTGTATCACTGCCCAGCCTCTGTCACATAAACAAGCGTATTACCCATTTCTCTCATGCCTGCCAGCTATGTTGATGAGAACCAGGTTACCTCTCAGCACAGAAACTAGACTGGCAGAAAGGTCCAATGAGTTTCCTGATACTTTCTCCAAAGTTTTAAATATAATGCAGTTTTGAGTTAGGAATTGAGTTTTATCTCGGTGTTTACCACCAGTTACAAAGTAAAATTTAATCTACCTCAATTTTTTATTCTAATTTCTTTCTGTCAAATTTCTTTTCAATTGTTTCTATCAAAACTCTAAGGTCCTACACATTTTCCTTGAGAAAGCCATTCATTTTGTAAATTCAGATAATTAAATCAAACAAAAATGGGTATTTAAATCTAAACTAAGTGGAATGGACTTATGCATGGCTCATGCTGTTAGAATTCTACTGCAAGCAATTCTGTTACGTTTTCATTTATTAATTTGGTAAAGCCTGATTTGTGACATTGGTTAATATGGAATGTACTGCTTTTAATAAAATTTAAAAAACAGGGGATAGTGAATAAAACACCAAGTGAAATAAACTAATCCCTTTGAATGAGCCCTCAGCAGTACACTTCCTGCATCCAATTGAAACCTGCACTCAGGGTTTGTACTTTCTATGTGTTAACTAATTTCTGACTAGAGGTTTTCAGCTATTTATTTCAAGAATAATAAGTTAACTGCAACAGTCCTCCAGCGTGGTGATCTCTTTAGCAGGGATAACACATCCTCCCTTTACATGTTCCTAGGTTCTTTTTCCTACCAGTATGAGGTAAAGAAAGTGTGAAAAGTTATTTAAAAGAGTTAAAGCTAACATTAAAGTCCTGTCTCCCCTCAAGTCCTCCTCTAATTTTTCAGTTCTCAAGTGCCAGAACAGTAGACTGAAATGGGGTATACAACATTAAGTAATACAACATTAAGCATTGAGAGCCTGGACATGAGAGCTTTTTATTGTTAAAAATAAATACATAAATTAAATACTTAAACATGAATGTTTTGGGGCAAATAACTGACAATAGGAAAGAAATTAAGAAGACAAAAATCCAAACAAGGGAAACACTTTACATAATTAACCAGAGTCTCTCCAGAATTTTCATTAGTAATTTTTTTTTATTTGCACTGGTGCTTTCTGCTTCTCACGTTTCTTGCGAACCACCTTAATTGGGCTCTTCAGTATACACTGAAAGTTCCTTGAGTTCTTCTTTAGTCTCAAAGGACACCTATGAAAGGTGGTACCTGAGACTGCTCATAATAACTGTTACTAGACAGAGCTAATAATGACCCTCTCTCACTAATGAAAAAAAAAACCACATTGTTGCAGCTGTAATTAAGCTTGTGAAGAGTTTAGTTGGAGAGAAATTAGATTTATTCACATGCTGTTCTGTTGCTGATGAAGCACCAGCTATTTGGGAGGACTTCTAATTAACCCTAATTTAGTTGATGTGCTCTTTAGTAGCCCCATTCCCTATATACTCTGTACTAGGTAAAAAGTAATAATAATAATAAATTAGCCATTTTTAAGAGGGTAGGTTTCTTTGCAGGGGACCAGCTCCAGATTTAGTCCTTAAATTATTAAATTTGCATTTTAGCATTTTAGATGCTGACAATTAAGAAAACCACACTTGAGAACATAATTCCACAAAGCAGCTCATTCTACAACAAAACCCTATCAGAGTAAAAAGTATTTTTTTCTTTCACCTCCATCCTATAGGTAAAGCATTAGATATTTTTATATAGAGCAATTCCTCTACTAAATATTTTTTCTGAAGAAAGGAGTAGCTAAGGAACACAGCCTATGAGCCATATCATTCATTCCCCAAAAAGGGCTGCATAAGAAGAGCAAACTTAAGCAGATGTCATCCAGACCAGTGGTTCTCAAACCTTTTTTGAACCAGGACCCATTTGTAAACATCAATGGCCAGTCCCCCAGTGCCCTTCACCCCCAGGCCGCAGCCCCCCCAGTGTGTGGGAGGGAGTGAGTGTGTGGGGTATGGGGGGAGGAGTGTGGGGCATCATGGGGGGGCCCCAAGTACCTCCTTGCAGGCTGGGACCCTGACCGCCTGCAAGGGAAAAAGCCACCATTTCCCACATTTTTCTCCTTTAAAGGAGAATCCATTTTTAAAGTTCACTGATCCATTTTTAAAGTTTGTTCATTACCCTTTCACATATTCTTGTGACCCACTTTTGAGTCATGACCCACGTATTGAGAAACACTGATCAAGACCACACAGCAAGCATCTCTCTTCATCAAGGGAAGTGAGTGTGCTGGCCTAGCAAGGGGAGCAGGAGGCCTGTCTCTCTAACTACACGGAGCTCCACAAGATTTTCACACAGATTTTTAGGGCACACACACTTGGGGCCAGATATTCCCTATTATCTTACCTAGGGCCTGGGGCCTTTTTCAAGCCACAGGCTGGAGCAACCCAGTGTAATGTAGCATGGGCCAGGTGGCTTTGGCAGTGCATCAGCAGTGGTGGGAGCAGGCTTTCCCTGCACCTGGGGTGTGAGTCCAGCTCCCAGGCAGATGGTAGCTACACCAGGGCCAGGGAGCTGAAAGCTAAGTCCACACTGCTGCCTCTTCTCCCCACTCCCAGCCCACTCCTTACCCAGCCCGCCTCCAAGATAGCTCTGCTCCTCCTGGAAGCTACACTTATACCATAGCCTTGAAACAGGAAGAGGAGGGAAGCGGGAGGGGACTCAGAGGAGACAGAGAGAACACAGCTTCCTACTCCCCCACCCCAGTGCAGCTCCCCTCCATCTGGAAACTGCACCGATGCCTCAGCTTTGGGGACAGGGAACAAGGGAGCAGGACTGGAGAAAAGCGGCAGCAGCAGCATGGGCACAGATTCCAGCTCCCCAGCTCTGGCACAGCTCCTTGCTGCTCAGCCCCAGTGCGGGCACAAGCAACACCCTGTGGTTCCGTGGGTCATACCCACTGGTTCCACAGGCCAGATCTGGCCCATGGGCCCATATGTTGCCAACCCCTGATCTTAACAATTTCCCAGCATGGCACCATAAGTATCTGACCATTCCTGTTATCAACAGCTCACTTTCTGGGCAACAATGTACTGAGTATGACTAGACAAAAACTAATCTAAGAGATAAGCATGAACTTCCCTAATGATGTTAGCATATAGACCCATGCAGAGGAACTCTCCTCCGCCTATGTTTGCCTCTGCCTAGCCAAGCCCTACTGAACTGATGGGATCCAGACTAGATTGGATTTCTCAGGATATAGATCTGTAAACTCCCAGAACAAGGTGCCACAGCCACATTGGCTTCCATCTCAAGAGTTTTATAGCCAATGCAGGAAACTGTCTGTTCCTTTCACCCAGTTTCTTTTGTTTTCTGATCATAAGTAATCTATTTTGAAATTCCACTTCCTATGTTCTCAATAGTATAAAATCCACTAAACTGATCTGATTTTAACATATTCAGTTACAGTGCCAAGATAAAATCATTTCAATCTTAGGGCATGTTTTTTCATCTATGTGACTGATGGTTGTGCAATGCATAAGATATACTGTTTGAAGTACCTATATAACAAACGGAAAGAGTATTTAAAATACAACAGGCTTAAAATTTCAGTGTACAATAAATGAAAGTTCACTACTATTTATCAACTATTTAGAGAAACAACATCACTAGTGAAAATTCTTAATTCAGCTTCATGTGGAATATACTATAAATGGTGAACAACTCACATAACCTGCTCTGATCTCTTTGTTGGAGTGGTGCTAAAAGGCAAATATAGTGTAATTCTGACATGCAGAAAGTAGAACAAGCTTGTCAGTTAAACCATAAACCCAGATGTGCAGAGAACATCTGGACAGGTTATTTTCCTGGTATTTTCAATACTACAGCTGTATGAAATGCATCAAACTTTCAGCAAAAACAAAGAAAAATAGAATTTTACTTTTTTTCACCAAAATCCAGTTTTATCAATTTGCTATTTGCTAATTAGTACCTTCCATTTCCTAAAATTATAATATGTACATCCCAAGGTACAGAGAAGTAGAAAATGAATGATGAAATACAGCTTACACCAACCTTGGTCTGATCTACATCATGTCTAAACAGTATGTGAATATTTGACTAATGAAAATGAGGAGATAGCAGTAGGTAAAGGCATATATAAAGCAAACAGCTCAGGCCAAATGTATACCTGGTGTAACACCACTGATTTGCTGACTTCAGTGGGGATACACCAGGGAGGAATTAAGCAACTATATATGCTTCCCCATTTGCGTCTGTTAATGCATCTTGATCCTGGCCTGCCAAATTAGTGCCTTTTTTGTCCTGTGATGCTCTTGCCACTCCTATCAGATTATTCCAAGATGTGGCTTTCTGATGTGAACTAAAATTCAGCAATGACTAGGATAAATCTACAAACTAATTTTCTGCTGTTATCCTAGATCAAATTTGACGACGGTTTTCTAGAGATGGAAGCATTTTTCTGCAGGGATTTCCATTTTGTTCATTGGAGTGCTCCCTATTTCCTTCTCTTCATTCCCCTACGTCACTTTCTCTTTTAAAGAGCACCACAAAAACCAGACAGCAAGGAAAGAAGAGAACTGGTACAATGTGTAATCCATGACATTCCTCTCCACTGTACTTCATACCCCAAATGTGATGACACAAAAATGAATTCCTTTCATACTAGCTGTCTCATAATAAGCTGCAAAACTATGGCAGGGGTATCAGGAGAAAATTCCAGGAGCATCCAATTCACCAAGAAAAATATTAACAGCAAAATTTGAAATGTTGACCTCAGTCAATATAAAGATTTATTGCCCCAGTATTAACTTTTTTTTGTTTTTTGGAAAGTTAAGAAAGTTATATTAAAGATTAAAAGCAATTGTTTTTCTGGGACTAAACGCTGGTCTCACATATACCTGCATAACTATGACCTTGTACACTGTTCATGAGTGTAAATGAAAGAAAACTGGCAACAAGTTTGTTTTGCTTAGCATAAATCAAGCCATAGATGCCAAATGATTTTTACACCAAACATTTTTCTTCATGGGATAACTGTTAACAGCATCTCTTTTGGAATGCATAGGCTAAAGAGAACGAGCCCAAATTAAGTTGAGTAACTTGTTTAACTGTAAGTTCATGTCTACAGCATACGGATTCTGTTCACCAATACAAAGCCAACATTACAAATACATATTGAACAAATATTGCAACAAACAAATACGTATTAAAGTCAAAGCTATAACATTTAAGATGTATCTGTTGCAGTCAAAAAATTGACTGCATACATCTTAGCCACATATGCTGTTGTTCAAAACTTTTGGTGAAATATTAGTACAATAATAGGACATATAAATAGTCCATTGAGCCTGATATCCTAAATTGGCCACTACCAGTTAGTTCAAAGTACAAAGGGCAGCATGAGAAAATATGGGTGAATTTTGCATATTCTTACCAATGGAGGGCAGGTATGAGGGAACACTCCTCCCCCATTCTTTTTCTTTAGATAATACTATAAATGGAATCTCTTACAATCATAGAGCAGATTAAACTCTCAAACTCAAACCCCTTCAAATATGTATCAAGAACACTCCTATAACTGCCTTTTTGGAGCAATCCAAAAATGAAGGAGTCAATGTTTCCAATTAGATGCAAATTCAATCTCACAGAAGTCCAAATTTGAGTGTATGCCTAAAATGGCCTTTAATATTAACATTAAGCCAGTTTCACCTTTGAACCCATCCCAACCCAAAATTAAGGAGCAGAGAAAACCACCATTCAGATTATGAAAGCACTCTTACATCATTTTCCTTTTTCTCCTGTTTTCCATTTAAATACTTTTAGAATTTAAATTAACAGGTAATAAAACAGCTGTATAACAATGATCTTCCCCTTTCCTCAAAATGATTTTTAGTAAAAGATTAACACAACAGATGAAGATAAAATATATACAGCCAGAGCTACAAATCAAAATTTCACTAAAATGTTTTCAAGGAGTTCCTTCTGCCAAAGCATTTTAGTCAAACCTGAACTTACCATTCATACACATATGCACACCAACAGATAGCACTTCTACCAATATTTCTTACAAATTGAACAACAGCACCAGTTCAAACATCAGCTTTAAAACATGTACATGTTTCACAGAAAGCCTCATGGTGTCAGTGGTTTTCTTTACCCAAATGAAAGCTTCCAAATATGAGGGAAGAAATTTGTCTACAGGGTCCCTCCATTTTATGCAGGCAAAATAACTTGCTTAAGAAAATAACACCATTTTCAGCAAAAACACTTTAGAAGAGAAGTGTGAGAAGGGGTAAAAGATGACTGCCATCACACCGTAAGGAAAATCCCTGACTTCTCCCCTCCCTTCCCCTCTCTCTCTCTCTCAGCTTAATAGAATAAAATATAGCATTGCTAGAAAACAAAACAGTACTTGCAACAACTGGTGAGAATTTAAGAAAACAGCTTTGCTCTAGTTATAATGATGTTCACAGTGCAATAAAGATTCATTGCCCTCAAAAGTGCCTTTTGGATTCAGCACAAAAGGTAACACCATACTTCAGATTATTTGTAAAATTTAAAGTTCTCCAGCATAAAGGAGTTAGGAATATCTCAGTTTTGAGTTTTGCTTTTCCCCCTTTGTAAAGTGGGAGACTCAAATGCTTTCTCCACAAATACTGCATAGAAGTTTTACATCAGCATTAAATGTATTATTCCTGGCATGCCTATGAAATTCCTTTTTTTTTTTTAATGCATGCATTCACTTCAAGTGCAAAGCTTGTTATTTTCCAGCCAGATCATTTTAGGGCTACTTAAATATCAATAAATGGAAGTAACCCACCTTTATCAGTCACAAACTGCCCAGAGAATTTAAGAAAATACAAAACTGAAATACATTTCTAAATCTTCACACTGTTCAGTACCATTCAGCTTCAGTGTCATTTAGACTTCTGTTTTTCTATATTTATCTGCTAAAGAATTTATTCCTTTCAAAGGAAATGTCCTTAAAATGAGGCTTATATTTGTACTTCCATTGCCCATGCACTCTAGTTTCATTCATACAATAGCAGTTGCTAAAATGAGCTATTTCTTCGTTTTTTGGTACCATGCCCTTCAAGGCACCTTATTAGAAAAGACCATTTCTTAATTAACATTTCTGATCTTTAATCCATTACACATGCCTTTAATCCCATATGGAGGAGCTTTTGGCCCACTTCCTCACAGTGACTGTAGGATGCAATAGGCAAGCAATTTGTGCTGAGGGCTCTTTCACAGCTGGACTATAGAAAAACTGTCTGTAGGGTTGTATATGTTCTCCCTAGTCAAGCAGTATATATTTTCATCTATGATTTGTATTCTTTTTTTAATAAAGGTTTTAGACATGCATTATTCAAGGTTAAAAATCAAACCTATAAAGCAAAGCCATCAGATTTAAACTTCAAATATGAGCAGCAAAACTCTTAAGTGCGAGATTTAGTCGATCACCAACAAGTAAATAGTACAAAAAGTATGAAGTAGTAGGTCTCCTATATCATTTTACTCACAAATAATTATACCAATTACAATGTGCCAACAGGTAATTAACATAACAGGCTTCACAACTCACTAAAATATTTTTAAACATACTGTATGGCTGTAAATAAATTGGTTATTTGGTACTTCTGATTTGGTGGGGATATTAGTTAATAATTATAACATAGCTGAGCAGATCTTTAAAAAGAATAGTCCATAAACCAGATAATTTAATTAGAGGCTTGATCTTGTCAAAGATTTACAGACAGTGTTTGCAAGCAAAGTATGTGCTTTTCCATTTCTCTGTTCTGTATTTACTGTCTAATAACTTATAAATGCCAAAACCATCTGAATGACACATGTTCTTGAAAAGAGGCATGACTAATAAAACATGCAAATAAAGCAGACAGTTTCGTCACAAACTGGATGAATGATTACATCTGAAAGATAAATTATTTGTTGCCACATTTTGCCTTCCATCAGCACTATACAGGCAGTCCTCGGACTTACAATACAATTGGTTCCTGAAAACTGCATCTTAAGTTGAAACGTAACTCAGAACCAATTTTCCCATAGGAAACAATGTTATAAATGGGGGATTGGTTCCTGAACCAAGGCCTGATACCCTGTTTTCACCAAAAATACCCCAGAATTTTGTACTCAATCAGTTATAGATGAGTAATATTACATTAATGTATTTATATTGTAAATAGCAATCGTATTGATTTGGAAGGACTTATTGGAGGTGACTTTGCTGTACTTTCTGAAGGGCTCTTGGTTGGACTTTCTGAAGGGCTCTTGGCTGGAGTCTTCTCAGGAGTCTCGGCTGCAGGTTTTTCTGGAGTCTTGTCTGCTTTCTTAAAGAAAATGTCCAAGGATGTTCTCTAGGGAGATGGATGATGCAGCGAACTTGTTCACTGGTATGGCGTCACGGTGGATCAAGCGTTGTAAAGTCAAAACTGGCATCAAATAGTTGAAACAGGGTGTCAATTTATAAATGTTGTAAGTGTGAAACATTGTAACTCAAAACATTGTAAGTTGAGGACTGGCTATATAGACTTCCAGAGCTGCAGAATGATGAAATGGAATGGGAGAGCCAGAAGCTGAAACACAGTTTAATCCTTTTCCTAGTTAAAATTTTACTAACTTTTTTTGGAACTAGGAATATGGCTTACATTCTTCACACTTCTTTTTTAATAAAGCAGCACTTTGGTTCTTCTGGAACCAAGAAATCACAATGGCTTTGCTGAAGATAGGTAGGCACCAGAGAAAGCATGAGTCACAATCATTCAAAATATCTACAGAGAGGTGAGCTGAACATCTCAGTCATCCATATTCCAATCCACTGTTAGGTTTCTGTATTGGTCTTTCAAACCTTCCTCTGCGTTGCCATTCATCCTTAAAGGCTAAGTACAGACTTTCAAAAGTCCAAAGTTGAATCAATTTAATCTTCATAGGTTAGTCTATGCTGCATTGATTGAACCAATAAGCAAGTGAACAGACACTCACTTTTGATTCCAGAAATGAAGACACATACATGCCTGCAGTGGCCCAGGACTGAAGCTGTGGGGCTCTAGAGCCCACCTCCCTGCTTGGCTGGAGCAGACAGCTTGGGCCAAAGCTAGCCTGCCCACCCTGCAAGGGGGAGAGGTTTGTGGGGGAGATACAGAGCATCCTAGGATGCTGGGGAACTCAGAGTTAACTCAAATCTGGAGGGGATCTGGGACAGAAGTTCAATAAACCTATTTAACCTAAATCAGTTAAGTCTAATACTGCATCCATTCTGTTTTTTTCTTAAACCAGTTCTAGCCATTTTGAAGGTGTTTTATGAGCACTGAACTTCTCTTGTGTTACAGATTTGAACTGGCTTTCGATCACTTATACCAGTTTGTGTGTAATTTCTGTCCCTAGACAAAAGGGACACTCAGTGACAGACATAAGGCATCTCATATCTCATTTTAAATGTCCCCATTAAAGTTTTCCCACTCAAAACACACACACACACCCCTGCACACATGAGATGAGACCAGATCGCTATTTAGATAGTGGGATCAGGATCTTTGGCAGCCAATATTTCAAAGGTTTTCTCAGATATCAAATGACAAAAATATAGAGGTAACTTCAATTTGTGGTAATTGAGTCATTTTATTTAAGTTTTAAAACAAAGAAGGAAATTAGCTATGGTTGCACCTACCATATTTTTCCTGCATCTAAATCAACACCACATTTTCAGTTTCAATTTGAGGAAGAACAGCTTTTTCCATTAATATAAGTCAAAGATTCCAGATAAACATCATGAACTGCTATTGTCCTTATAAATCCCACAGAATCAAATAACCAAGAAGAGGATATGAAGAGTTAAGTGTATTAAAAAGACTAAAATAAAAACTTCACTGAAATAACTTCTACCCTGGTGTTTTCATTGTATGAACAAAAATACTGCAGATACAAAAGGAGGAGGACACACGGTCATAATCAGAACAATAGAGTAACTCTGAGTTGTCTCAACATGTCTTGTCTTAGTTGTCTATATTTTGTACTGTAAAATTTTGGGGGGGAAGCGATGCCTTATATTTACATATTCTTATACTGCAAGAAGTACAGCATCATTAGTAAAACTAATACTATTAATGGGTGCATGACAGGGCACTTTTGGTGCCTGCCACTTTAAGGCTGAGAGCAGGCAGCCGGCAGGTGTGGGCCAGCCTTGACGAGGCCTCTGTTTTAGATCCAGGCTCTCAGGGCTGAGTCAGCAGTCTGCTGCTGGCAGCCAAAAGAGCAACACCTGGCTGAGCTGCTGCTCGGAACATCCTTGGATGCAAGGGCAGGAGCTGCAGGGATGGCAGGAGGCTCCTGGTCCTGGGTATGACTCAAAACTGCACCCTGCTGAAGAAGGATGGTCTGGTGGGGCTACCCATGGCAGGGGAGCTCCTCACAAATGCCAGGCCAGGTGCCTCCCCAGTGAAATGTAGGAACGGGTGCCTTAAAACCCCAGCCCCCACATCCTGGTGGGTTACTCAGACTTAGGGACAGACACAGGGGCCAGGCACATCTGCAGACACCTGAGCCCCACAGGTGTGTAAGACCCCAGAGGCCCCAGTGAGGGGGCAGTAGCATGGCCCAGAGAGAGGGCAGGAGTGTGGCCCCAGAGGCAGGTAGTAGTGCAAGTTGGGCCCACACAAAGTAGGGTGCATCACTGCAACCTGAAGGACTGTGCATAAGCAAGGTGCAGAGTAGGGTTACAGGGGTGACCTGAAGGGCTGTACTGGGGGGGAGGTGGAGTGCTGAGTAGGGCTGTAGAGGCAGCCTGAAGAGGCGCATGGGTCAACCCCCATGAGTATGTTAATGTGGAAAGTTGCCCAGTGAGGGGCTAGGGGCAGAGTCAGCCCTATGTGAGGTAAGGTCGGAGCCATGTAGAGTATGGAAGCTTGAGCGACCCGAAGGGCTGCATGGGGTACCGCCAGAGAGATGGCTACTCAAGGGAGCAGGGTAGGTAGAGAGTGGCCCAGTGACAGGTGGTATACAAGAGGCCCAGTGAGAGTGGGCAGAGTGAAAGAGGCCCCAGTGAGAAGGGGGTGGTATGCATGTGGCCCAGCGAAGGGCAGAGTGATACAGTCTCAACATAGGACTGAGTTTGGCCCGGCCTTAAACCAGAGGAATAGTAATAATCTGGATGCCATCTGCGAGTCATGGGACACGGTGTAGGGACGGTACAGAGCCATGAACAGAGCCTCCTGGTATCGGAGCATTAAAATGGGCAGCCTCCCAAATTTTACACCGGTTTATGGAACAACAAATTGTGGCAGGCAAGACTGGGCAGATTGCCCAAGTTGGCCCCCTGTCACAGGCTGATAAACAGGGGCATCCCTGTTTCTGTTTGGTTTGCCATGGGAAAACACAGAAAAACATGAATATTCTCCTTTAACAGAAAAACATGGGAAACAGCAGGTTTCCCCCTGCAGGCTGGCAGAGTTCCAGCCTGCAAGGAGCTGCTTTAGGGGGAGTGGGATGTTGGGGGCACAACATGCATGTGCACATGCACGTGGCAGCCAGGAAGTGGTGGACAGCACCTCCTGCAGCTCCCTTCAAGTAAGTCTATGGGGGTAGGGGAGGGAGGGGGACACAAGCAATGCACTGGGGCAGGGGGTTGGGACAGGCCATGTGCCGGGGGGGCTGGGGAGTACAGATGACATGGGGGGGCAGGCCAACACCCCCCATTCCATACACACACCCACCCCATTCCCCACACAAGCCCTCCCTTCCTCATATACTGGTGGACTGGGAGCAGGAGACAGCGGGTTGGGCAGGGGCACCTGCAGAGCCAGGGGCTGTGGGTCCATAGTGGGGGGAAATGGCATGGGCACGGACAGGGAACCAGCATATCAAAGATGCTCAGCACCTCAAAGCAGCAAGGGAGGGGGAGGAAGAAGGGGCGACAGCCACAGCTGGACCTGCATCATAGTGAGCAAAAGGGGCACAGAGTTAGCACTGGGTGGGGGACTGTGGGTGGGGAGTGAGGAGTACCTAGGGTCATGGGGGGCTGCAGGTCAGGAGTGAAGGGCCATGCTGACAAAATGGGGTCATGCTGAGGAAATGGGATCATAAATAGGATCACGCTGAGGAAAAGTCTGGGAAGCGCTGCATTAGAGGTCCCTTCCAACAGATTCTAGCAATCTGTACTGAATAAGCAAAGATTGTTTGGGTTCCAAATTGTGAGTTCCATGTGGCTCACCCACTGCAGAGGGACTGAAAAAATGGAATTCAGTGGCTTCTGTTTATTCCACTTATGTTTCTTTTTTTTTTTCAATCTTTTGTTTAAAATTCCCACTCTCATGACTAGTGTGATTTCCCTTAATCTCAACTATAAATCATCCACTGTGGCATTAATTTTTATTGATCTTTTCCCCTCTGAAAACACCAGACCAATTTCCTATGTTCTGTTATTCCTCTTTTACATCCAGTCTGGAAACTTAGCTACTAGTTACAACTACATGTAAAAAATTGCCTTGCAGTATTCAGCAAGTCCAAGTCAGAAAATTCTGCAAAGGCTGAAGAGATTGCTCCATTATAGGCTTGCTTATTTTTTATCCCTACGGCTTTTTAATTGCACAAATGTAAAAACCACTGCATCTGCCTCCTGAAGATTCATAGCTCTGTTGATCTAGTCCTCCTGGGTTCTTCTCTGACTCCTGGCAGCCAACATCTGTAACTGGAAAAGCCACTGCCCTACAGAATCTACTTAAGACAAACAGGACAAACAGCACCTACCAATCCAAAAGCAAGAACCCCTTCAAACAATGTAGTAAGCAAAAACTTCACTCAGTATGTTGTGGGATCAGTCTGGGAGAGGCACCAGACATGATGCCATAAGTGCCTACATAAAAGAATAGCTGAAGCATGATGCAGTTCTAAAGAGGCACAGTAGGAGTTCAGTGTTAGGGGTAGAGCTTTTGTATTGCCTCTTCAAAGAGGAAAAGATAACAGGTTTTGAGAATGGGGTATAGAGTTATACAAGGAGGGCTGTTTTAGTATTGGACAGTACGGGGGTACAAAGAAACAGATACAGGTGTGGGACAGAGATATACTTTCTATTAGGAGCAGTGAGGTTTAATTAATGTTTGTAAAGTGCTTTGAGATCTCTTCATAAAATGATTTACTAAAATAACTTCTAGAAAGCATAATTTGCCAGGTCATCCAGTCTGCTTCTGTCACAAAATCCACAGGAGGTTAGCAAATCCAGACCACTGTAGAATCAGATAAATTAGAGATGAGAAAGACCTATTAGGTAATTTTATCCATCCAACTGCCAATACAAGTCTGTTCCTACAGTGTATTTTTAAGTGCTTTGTCCACTCCAGTTTGAAAATGACCTAAGTGATGCGAGATTATCCCACGGTCTGTTAGATCTCTCTATTGGGAAATGTTCCCTGATAGTCAGCCTAAGATTTCCTTTGCTTTATTTCATCCCATTACTGCTAGTTATACCCCCTTGGGCCATTCTAAACAGTAGATCTAATTTTGATTTAAAAACACAGAAAAAATTCACCTAAGTTCACCCCATTGCTTGTGCAGCAGGAAAGTAACAAAGTAGCATAAAAAGAAAAATCACAGAAACTAACTGCAATCCATATAGAAGAGATTAGGAGGCAATGTCTCTTCTTGTTATCTGGCAACTCCCCTTAACAAATATGTTGAGGGAGCAGTATCCTAGCCAGAGAGCCGATTGTGAACCAGGAAAAGAAAACCCAGGATGCTGAGGTTTGGTGAGCCCACCCCTGAAAGGGATAGGAAACTAGGAAGATTATGAATGAAAGCCCATTCAGAGCAAGGGAATTAAAAGGTAAAGGCAGAAGACCTTCACTCCACCAGATAATATACAGATTTCAGCAATGTGAGTATTGGTGTGTTGCAAACCATACAAGCAAGAACTTACTTTGCTGTTGAATTGATAGTGTTTCTTTGCCCAACAGAACTAGGAAAACAGCAGCTGGAGTCTTAAGAATACCTGCACAAAGACAGCCCGGCTTAAAGTTCAGAATAAAGGATGTCACAGTATCCTGAACTCACTGTCCACCTCATATGAATGTGGCCTGCTTTCTTAGCAAAGCTGATTTACAAATACATTTAGAACAGTGAAAAAAACTCAACATGAGAGTGGCATTACTCCAAAAAGGGATTAATCCCAAAGAGGGTGAAATAATTAACTGGTAGGCTGAGTTTATGTGTATGGTGTTTCAGTTTGGATGGTAGATTTTATATCATGCCTCTGACAACGAACCATAATGGTAACATCACATTACAGTTAAACAATAGTGATGCTGGCACACACCCACTATGACAACTCAACTTCAGATGAGTTTAACTCAAAGCCCTCACTGAGATATAGTAGGTTGGATCTAGTCTCAGACTTAGATAATACATAAATGGCAGAATGGCAGATCTCTCTGTGAGTAAGAGGTCTGCAAGTCAATGGAGTGCATTTATACTGTGTGTCAGTGCCCCAATCCTTCCCTGACTTAACTGCATATTTTAATCTGTTTACCACCAGGAGTCTGCACGGCTGCTGATCATTGCTGATCCGTTTTAGGGAAACTGCATGAGGGGCCTGACAGCATTAACAGTCCACCGCAGTTCTTTAACTTTACATAAGCAGATTTAACTTTTAAAAAATTGTTGGGGGCCTAGGAGGAGTTAGGTTAGGAAAAGGGGGAACACCTCAATATCTAACTTTTAAATGAGCCTTTATTTCCTACCTTTTCTACCCCAGGAAACTAATTTTCCTCCTGAATGCTGTAGCTATAATCTTCCCAATTAACATTTTTAATAATAAGTATTTTCTAGATAATGCCATAATACTCACACAGGTGTGTGCTTCTAATTTAAATACTTACACACATGCTGTGCGCACATCAGAAAATTGTTTCTTCCTGTAGGAGATTCCCTCCCTAAACAAAATGAGAACACCTATAGCATCGCACCACCAGAGACATCTGAACAGATTTATAGGGTAATGTCTCTTTCCATGACAGATGTGTGTGTCAAAGCAGTACTATACAGTACAGAGCAATGGGTTCTGAAGGAACTGCTTCTGGAGGAATTTAATTTTTTATAGTTCTCCTTTTCCTTAAGGTGATACGGCCACAGGATGTCAGTCGAACAGAACACGGAGCCCACGGGATCTTCTGTCACTCCAGCTAACAACTTAGTTGTTCAAAGAAACATTCCGATTTCTGCCGGGCTTGTCGGGATATGAAATAAAATTCATTCACAGGAAGTAATCTCCTTTACAGACAAAAACAAAGTTTCCTCAGGAGCCTCTACAGCTGCAGTGAGATGGTAAAGGTTTATCATTTTTTTAATTGCCTCTTTTTAGATTATACTTGTCTCAAAATACTATATTTTATCTCTGATGTTTACATGGCCCCCATTACTGAACTGAGCGCCTCACGATTTTTCAAATGTTTAGACTCAAACCAGCCCTGTGAGATAGAGAAGTAGTATCATGATTATCTTTGTTTTAAAAACAATAAAATACATGTAAAATAAAAGGCTCAAGAAACAAATAGCCATAAAAAATGAATTAGAATATTTCCTCATCCAAGAATGCATAACTATTACTACACCTAAGCCATAATAAGAAACTCTTAGCAAAAGCAAAATAAACTCTGGGAAAAAATGCTATTAGTCCCCAAGTGAACCAAGCCAATTCTTAAAGCTAATCCTCTTAACATATTCAGTGTGGTCAGAAGAAGGAAGGGAGAATAACAACTCTGGCGAGTAAACATGGTTGGGTATAAGATTCAGCTTCCAGACTGAGAGAACTGTTCAGGTCCTCTAAGGGGAAAGCACATAACAAAAGGAGAAGGAAAGTTTTGCAAGGTTTTCCTCTTAGAGTGTTTTTTAAATGTTGTTTCAATGATAGTTGGGTAAAAAGTAACTAATGTTACAAAGGCATCTGAGGCCCCTTTAGGCATGGGAGGGGTGGATCAGCACCATAGATATCCAGGGAACAATTAGGCCCCAAAATCTTGAAATCCAGTCAAATCATGCACCTGGTCTCTTTGGAGCCTACTCAAAGCAACCACCAACCAACCACAAAGTTCCCACAGTTAAGATTTACACTAAGAATTCAAAAAGGTTTGGTATAAGCAGTGTTTGAATCTGACCAGGAGGAGGATTCTCCAGCAGTTTCATTTTTCTTCCATTTTTGCAAGGACTGCCTAGCAAATAAAGCTAGCCATCCTCAAAACACAGTTCTCCCATGTGGCCCAGTCTTCTGACATGCTGACTCCAATGGAATGGCACTCCTTCCACTGGCAGCAAATTTGGCCCATCAGCCACATAATGGTAT
The DNA here is from genome assembly GCF_030867095.1 of Alligator mississippiensis. Taxonomy (NCBI): domain Eukaryota; kingdom Metazoa; phylum Chordata; order Crocodylia; family Alligatoridae; genus Alligator; species Alligator mississippiensis. The sequence continues at coordinate 52,641,898 of NC_081833.1, read as the reverse complement.
GTATTCTTGAGTCTCTCGTATAGCAGTGCTGCCAGCTAAAGAGATCATTGTTTTGGATAAACCAACCACAGGAAATTATAGCATGTTTAGGGACTCTGTCATTTTACAGCCACCATCTTGAATTTCATCTCTAAGAGAACAGAATCCAACCAGTCATTCTTAAAAGCTTTAGTTGGTTTATTTTTATTTCTATTTATTTGAGCTCTCCCCTTATTCAAAGCAACTAGTTGGAACTATCAAGACTTCTGAGACTGCTGGTTATACTCTCTCCAATTTATTGTAATTTTTATTATTTATTTGCATTACACAAATATCTTGGACTCCAAAGCACCAGGTGCTGCACATACTCTAATAAAGAATCCCAAAGGGCTTAAAATTGTATTCATTCTAGTGAGATGGATGCCACAAGCAAAACAATTTTTAAAAACAAAATCCTTGTTTTCTTTAAATAAATACAGAATTAATCTGTCTTTCTGATTTGCAAGTCAAGATCAAACTTATTTGGCATATTAAAAAGAAAGTCTTTCATCTATATAATCAAGGGCCTTGAAATCCAAGGTCAGTGCAGGGTTCACTGTGTTCCATGCTCCATTAATAAAGTTCACGAGTCTTTCTGTTTCTTGGAGAACACTTAGCATGTTAGACTGTCTCAAATGTAACAATTCCTCAGGTTAAATTTTAGCCCAGAATCTTATAGTCCTGATTCACTAATGAATCACCCTTTTAAATAGGGATTTCTTAGTTTGAAGTGCCTCAATAAGGGTGCTGCTGAAAGATAAAAGCTTTTAATGTTCTCTCAACTTACCTTAGAAGTGCTCTGATATGAAGAACACACATCCAAGTGACAGATTTTCATTCCAACACTTAAATAGGATAATACCTTTCACGCTTCAAAAAAAAATTTTTTAAGGTATTTTCATATTACCAGGTGATGAGGCCCTCTAAGGGAGGAAAGGAGGAAGAGATGAAATTCAGCCTCACCTGTGCCACCACCTACCACATGGAAAAAATGAAGGCAAGGGTCACAGGAACACTGTGAAGAAAAACCAATTTTGCTGTGGGTTGTAGGGGCGCCGTGAGTTCAGTCAAGACAAGACCATAGAGAAAGTAAATCTAGGATCCACATAGAATCACAGAATAGTAGGGTTTGAAGAGACCTTAGTTGGTCATCTAGATCAACCCTCTGTTCAGAGTAAGATCAACCCTGACTAAATCAACCCAGTCAAGTGTCTGTCAAGCCTGTTCTTAAAAATGTCCAAAAATAGAGATTCCACAGCACCTGTGTGCACAGCTTGTTCCAGTGCTTAACCTAGAATTCCCTTGTTGCAATTTAAGGTCATGACTCCTTGGCCTGTCCCCTGAACTTATAGAGAAGTAAGTATCTCCATCCTCCATATAACCACCCTTTACGCATTTAGATTGCCTGTACACGAGCACAGAGGCTGTTTCAACATGCTGCAATTACAGCACAGCAGAGCAGACTCAATTAATTGAGTCTGCTGGAACATGGTAATTACCAAACAAGCTTTAGTTCAAGTGCCCCTGCTGCCATTTTGAAGTGCGGGAATGCTGATACACAAGACACTGTGGTGCTTTAATTAAAGTGGCTCTCAGACCTGCTCTAATTAAAGCATCGCCTTGCCCCCCATTCCTGGAGCACATGTAAAAGTGCCCTTAAAGACTTATCAAATCCGTATCCCGTCCCTTCTCCCCGCCCCCCCCCGCCCCCAACACAAGTCATCTTTTCCCAAACTAAATAACCCTAGTTCTTTCAGCCTATCCTAATAAATTATGTTTCCCAGGCTTCTACTCATTTTTGTCACTCTCTGATAGACTCTAGTTTATCCACCCCGGTCTTGACGTGAGGGGCCCAAAATTGAATGCAGTACTCCAGGTAAGGCTTCATCAGTGATGAATAGAACAGTGAATCATTTCCCTTGATTTGCAAGTGAGGCAAATAATTAATACAGCCCAACTGGCCTTTTTTGCAACAAGAACACAGGAGGAGCACATAAAATACACCTTAAGGGACAGAAATAAAGACCTGAGAGACAGACCTAAAGGGAGCAGGAATCTTCTAGGAGGAGACCCTCAGCAGTGTCAGGAGAAAGAGCTCTCTGTACTTGGTGGGGAGCCAGCTAGAAAGTCAGGGGGAAGATTTGCGTTGCTTTGAGCTTTATGTAAATAAGCCACTCTCCTAAGAGTGGCAAGCTACTGATAAACACTCACACTGTGTCTTCCTAGGAAAGAAGGAAAACTAAGGCAAAAGTGGGGCCTGATTAAATCCAAGGTCAGCATGGGGTTTCACCATGCTCCATGCTCCTTTAATAAAGTTCATAAGTATTTCTGTTTCTTGGAGAACACTTAGTCCATTAGAATGGCTCAGATGTAACAATTCCTGGGCGCAAGGTAGTGAAATGTGAATGTAATGCATGTAACAGCAGGAGGAACTAGGGGGCAAACCCAAGCTTATTCAAATAGTGGTACCAGAGAAGGAAATACCAAAAATTCTGCAAGCTCATACCTACTGCTTCCAATACTGGGGGATATTTGGAGACGATCTCTCATAAGATCCAGCCTTGGTATTTCTAGTTAGGCTGGAGAAAATATGTTAAGGACTGGTGTTGGTCATGTAAGGGGTGTGGTGCCCAAAAGGGACTGAAGAGTATTCCTAGGGCCCCTATGGTCTCCATGCAGTCTGGAAGACCCCTGGAAAGGATAGCAATGGATATCCTGGGCCCCACACCCATTACACCATGTAGAAATCAGTATGTTTTCGTAGTGACTGACTATTTTGCCAAGTGGGCAGAAGCATACTCTTTCCCTGATCAGAAGGCTCAGAGTATGGCAAACACGTCTGTTGAGAGCTTTGTGTACTACCACCATGTACCTTGATGACTGCACACTGAACAGGGATGAAATTTTGAATCTCAGCTATTTCATCCAGGATGTGACCATCTGGAAATCAACAAAACCCACACCACACCTTATCATCCCCAATCTGATGGATTTGCTCTGGTTGAAACACTCCTCCCTGATCAAAAACAATCAGGTGGAGTGGGATAAGATACTCCCTCATGTCATAATGGCCTACTGGAGCATTGTATAGTCTTCTGTGGGATATATGCCATATATGATGTTGTTTGGACAGGAGATTTCCTACGTGTTGATGTTGTTTCTAGAGTAAATATATCAGAATAATTTAACAATCCATCTAAATATGTCACAAAGATGGCAGAATACCCACGGTGAGTTAGCCAAGCTGTTAAGAGACATCAGGCTGTAGCCACACAAAGGCAAAAAGAGTATTATAACCTCAGGGTTACTAGATAGGTGTATGAACCAGGAGAGCTGGCGTGGGTATAGAACCAAACCAGGAGTTGGGGTCAGTGCCAAGAGCTATGTAAGAAGTTCAGTGGCTCGTATACAGTCATCAGGAAATTGTCTAAGGTGTTATAGGAGCTGACAATCAAGCCAGTTGGACAAACACCTGTAGTACACTATAATCGGATAAAACTCTGTGTATGTTCACAGGACAGAAACCCTGGCCTGACAAAAGAGCTAGAGGGACTGTTGCATCAGCAGCCAAGACATTGGCAGAGGCTTCACAACAGAACCCTCCCCAATACAACCCCCCAATACGTCCAATAGGGTGCTGCCAAAGGATGCTTCCGGATCAAGAAATATAAGGTGGGATCCATGGCCTGATGGAAATGAAGATAATGAGGATGAACAAGTATTTGGGGTAGTACCAAGGCTGGGTACAACAAGGGATATGCAAATCCTACCACAGCCAGTGAGGGTCCACACCCCTGACTCCCTTGGTAGATCACACAGTGAGTGGAGACCACCCAGGTGGTTTAGGGACTATGTGGTATAACTTAGTAGGATGCGGGGGCACATCCAGTTAAAGGTGTGTGTGTGTGGGGAGGGAGGGGGGGGGATATAATGTGAATGTAATGCATATAACAGCAGAAGGAACCAGGGGGCAGTTTACAGAGCTGTGCTGAATGTTAATTTGGAATACAACTCCCAGAAAACCCCAGGAGTGGGGGGCAAGGGAAAAAGGAAAAGGAAACTTGAAACTGGAGTAGGAGGGAGAGAGTGGCATACACATGGAACCTGGTCATCCCTAGCCAGAGGAGTCACAGTGGAGCTGGAGATCTCTGTGGCTCGGTCAGCCAGGACTGCGGAGTGAAAGAGCTTGACTCGGATTTGGGGACAGCCACTGGCTGCTGTTTGAGCACTCTAGAAACTAAAGACTTGTTTGGGGACACCTCAGAGAGTGTGTGTGGGGGGGGGGGGGGGAGTAATTAAGGTCCTGAGTGTGTTACACAGTGCTGATGTTTCTCTATATTTTACCAGTTCCCTCCCTGTGGCCCATTGGCTTGTGACCCAAGCCTCTATGACTTTCTATATAAAAGTGGGAACTCTCCCTTCCTTCTTGTGCCAGTTTCTGGGGCTGCAGCGTTGGCACAGCAGGAAGGAATACAGCAATGTTTGGCTTAAGGAAGACAAAAAGAGGGTGTAGAACTAAAAGAATAATGGAACATAAAAAGTGTCCATTAAAGTACCTGACAGCCCTGTTAGAACCAAGTAATGAAGTCATGGGACTCTTCTGAAATACAAGCTACAAATTAACCTAGGTGGGAGGCACTGCACAGGGCTGCAGAGACCAAAAGGAGTGACCATCATCTTATATGTTGTGGTTGGTCTCAAACAAAAAGCTACTACTTTTACTCTCTTTTTTTAAAGGAGAAACTTTAAAAATGTGCACTTGTAAAAGGAAGTGGCACAGTGTACAAAACCAACACATGGTGGTAGTTCTGTTCCTGGCAAAATACCATAAGCCTGTTCTGAATAACTGCCAGCAGAGCTATGCATGGCCCAAGGACAGAAAGAGGAGGCCTAACACCCTACCTTCAGCCATCACTATAACAGAGCAGCTTGCTCTACACATGAAGCTTTCTACTCTCTTACTGCAAAGTACAACCCTCCTTCTGATATAATGAAGTCTGTGAGACTTCCCCTGCTGTCCCCAGCTGAGCCCATCTCAGGTGGGACAGGAGCAGCTCTGGAAGTTACCCCTCCCCCAGGTCAGCTGGGGGAAGCAAAAGTGGAGGAGAGAAGGGAAGTGATATTCAGCTGGACACAGAGGAGAAGGGAGGGGATGCCAAGTCCAGGGAGGAGGGTAGTTCTTACCTGACTTGGGGGCTCAAAAAGAGTCTCCAGCTGCTGCTCCTGCAGTGTGGTCCAAAATAGGAGTGTGACCGTGCCACTGCATCACTTCTGGATCCACTCCCAAGTGCATCCACTCCTTCCAAAAGAAGGAGAGAGTAGGAGTCCAAGCTTCTGCATGGGGACATGGCTTGGAAACTAGGCCTAGCTGCTGCCTAAGTTCCATAGGATCAGGAAGATCTGTAGGTTGCTTCAAACCCCCAGAGAGACAGGTCAGGTGATTTGAAAGGATTGGGGTGGGGACAGGGAAAATCACTCAAGTGAAACAAATTAAATGAGGTGGAAACGTAATTTAAACCTTGACGCACACATTCAACTATAACACTTAAGTAGGTGAACACTCAAATAATATAGCAAGGCATGAATGTTATAACTGCATAGCCACAATTCTGCAACTTAAGGTCTTCTATTGAAATTGATGTATATCATGAGGAAGGATCCTGACAATATTTCTAAATACTAACTTACTCTTTTGACACAGCTGGAATGGTGTGCTGAAACAAAAGAATTCTGTATGAATCCCAAATTCATATTACACACTGAGTTATAATGCATGTCTATTCCAAAAATTCAAAGTGCTACTGGATGAGAATTTTATGGTTCCCACTGTCTAAGTTTGTGTCATAACCTCTAGGGTATTTAAGCCTACCTTTGTATAAAGATAACAAAAGGACAATCTAGAGCTACTCCCAGGAAAAGACAGAAAAGTCCAGCCTTCTAGGTTCACTCAGTTTCTAGGGAAAACACAGAATCTTATTTCGCTTGCCCCAGACAATTTTGTTCAAATCCCCAAGCCCTTCAGGTCTGGCTAACAAGAAACTTCCCAGTAAACCCCTGTATAAAAATGCTTTTCATAAGTCTTTAAAAATGCCTTAAATTCTCTATATATTTAGTAAGACTTTTACTTCTTTAAAATGTCCCTTGTTGCTCCTCGAGATAATGCTCTAGTGATATATTATAACAGCAATGCAGTACTGCAAAGCAATGGGATAGCCAGACAAATATTAAATCTTATTTTCCTCTTGGCTTAAAAGAAGCAGAAAACCCTTTTAGAGCCAGAGCTCTTGATGCTTCTCTGTCCTCCCACTGGAAGCCCAGCCCGACCTACTCTCCAAGATGCTTTCTGTATTAGATGTGGGAGCGGCAGTACAAGCTTGCAAGCGTGGCAATTGCTGTTAACAGGGGAAAGCAGGGTGAATGAGTACTGAACTGTGCTTTTCCTCTGGGACACAAAACATATCTGTCTATTAAACAACAAAACATTACTGATCTCTTCCTTAACAGAAAGTTAAGCCCCAAAGATGAAGAAAGAGAGAAGGAGGTTTTTGTTGTTGCTTTTTTAAATGAAGACCAAAAATGTTTATAGAAAAATTAGGAGCAAGAAAATATATATATTCCTTTTGCTAGATCACAGGCTGACACAAAGAGATTATTTTCCATATCATCAGAGCAGCCTCTGCCTCATTATATATTCTCTAAGTTGGTGCATGCAGCCTTTAAATTATGACAATAATGTTATTTATAAAACAATTACAAGTCCTTTTTAAAGAGATTCCCCATGAATAGTGCAAGAAGGACTGAACTTCTGTAAAATCTTTGACCTTCAGAGGCTTGATTAGTACTGGGTAGCTAACTTGAAAGAAGGGCTTCTAATTTCCAGCCTTTAGAAAGTAAAATCTTACATAAAAGATAGACACCTAGCTGCATTAGAAGGCTAAATCCTTGTGGTAAGTAATCAGTGGGACACAGAACAATGCGGCCACTTGACTTCCATTGACAAGATGCACATTGGTAAGTCTCCACATGTTGTTGCATTAAATAACTCTTACAAATCAATGATTTGTAAGCATCCTCCAAGCTCTACACAGAAAGCTTGACAACAATGTGCTAATTGTTTAAAATCTTAGTCATTTTAGTAAAGTTCTAGTATTGTGATACTTTGAAAGCTACAATTCAAGAGGATTTCTAGTTCAATCTTTCCAAAATATTTTCAATTTACAAATTACCAAACTATATAATTAGGAAAGCCAGTCCAGGAGGCACTGAAGTCTACATACTGATTCTTTAAACCCGCTGAGCTGGCTGTTACGGTTGTGGAAAGCTGACTGGCTCTGCATCACCTACCCTGGAGAGATCATAAACTCCACAGGACTGGAGCTTGTAAACTCTGCAGCCCTCAACTGAACACCAGTCCCACTTCTTCAGAGCTTGAATACAACTGGAACTCCAGTCACACTTCAGGGGACACATCCAGCATATGGCATAGCTGAGAAATTGGGTTAGCTGGAGTTCAGATAGCTGATGACACAAAAATGCTTTGGAAAATAAACTTTTAGAAAAGGATGAAAACACAACTCTAATTGAGTGGTTATAGCTTTGGAAACACCACTCCTAAGATTTGTGGTAAATTAACAATGATATTTTTATAAATTATGATTTATTCTGAAAAAAATCTATTTTCTGTGCAAATTCAGTTGAAAGAGGTTGGATGCTAAATAAGTCCTATCTTTACAAGGAAAAGTTTGCTGACATAGCAATCCTGGAAAAACCTCCCAGTATAAACTTATACCAGCAATAACAACAAAAAAGTGCTTTACCAGTAAACCTTACCGTCTGGAAGCAAGATATGCTATACCAACAAAAGCACTTTTAGGCTCAAGTGTATTTTGAACAAAACTACCCCCTGTGTTTGCAGTGGCAGGACTTTGAGAGTGCTTGTCCCCCTGCTTTACCAGTGGCAAGTTAAAGTGTGTTTTGATGTTTCAGATACTATGCCTGGTGAGGGCTCTTCCTAAAGTTTAAGAATAGACTAATCTATTCTTATAGACAAATACTCATCTAGAATGGGTAAGCTAGAGATGGTCCTGCCTTAAAACCCCTGACCGACACTTCTGTCTCATCAAAAATTTCACTGTGGATCTAAAAAGCTTCAGTAGAAGAAAGAGGAACACAAGTCACAACAGAATAAGTCACACAATGAATGTCTGCACATACACAGACATACAAATACATATAAACATGAAAAGAAAGATAAAGAAGGTGTCAATTTAAAGCCTCTGGCAATGTTCACAGTTAACAAGTCTAGTTTAGGAACTTTTTTTTTTTAGGGGAGATAAGGAATGCTGTTGACTTGAGCTTGGGAAATGTGGGCACGAAATGAGAAGTTGAAACATGATTTTCTCCCTGTTTATTGAGGTTCTATATCACACTACTGAAGCTAATGCAAACAGGAAGATCATAAAAGAACATAATGAAAGTCTTGCACACTGGGACTGAAAGACTGGTTTCAGTTACTGAATATAGCTTTGGAGGCACACCACACAAGAGTGAGTAACTCCACAGTATTACACCACTATATATTATGGCTTTTTATGCTTTTTTTCCTGTGTTGCTATTTAGGCGGCAGCCTACTGCCCCGTGTATTTTACCCTATCCAATAGAGCTTTAGAAGCACATAAGATTAAAACTAACTTCTGCTAACTGTGTTTAAAGAAATATCTGCCAATCAACGTTTCCTTAGATGCCATATAAACAGACATAATACATGTAAACACACATTTGTAACATACATGATTACCCAGGTCTAAGGGTCTTAAACAAGAGATTAATTTTCCAGTAGTAACAGGATAAACTGTTGCCTAGTATTTCAATGATAGCTATGAATGAGGAATTTACTAATTTGGGAAAGTTCTTTCACAGGATCTCCCTTACACCTGCAGTATATTCACTAACACCATCCAAGAGAACTAAATGAACACCCCTTGAAGTGGAGAGACTCTTTTCTTGCACTTCAACCTTGTGTTAAATTTAATATAATTCAAGATTTCTGATAGATAACATTGGTTACTCCACTCCACTGCTGCTTGAGACTAAGGTCAAGCAAGAGAGACTGAGAGTGCTCTTTTCATGCACTGTTAGCTCCAGGCACAAAGGGGCCTTCTGCATCACAGTCAGGGGTTTTCAGCAGCAGCAATATTCGCTATCAAAGAATAGTGAAAACACAAATCTCTCCAAACAGCCATAGTAGAGAAGATGTACCCAGAACAACATACAGTGTTTTGTATAAAATGATACACCACAATATACCAAAACAAAAACAGTTTGCCTTAAAGATAAGCCAGGTTCTGAGCCCAGTGAGAAAAATTCCTGTAAACTATTTCTCAATTATTTTTATAGAATCTATAGTGGATGGGGGATTTACTTACACTGTTTATTCTCATTTCAGAGTTCATTTCCTATCTATATTCCTAATTCTTGTGTGTTACTTCTAATAAAATATAATGTGTTTCTAAAGGGTATTTGTAAAGTTATTTTTTGTTGTTATGTTCTGAGAATTCCACATATATTATATGTAAAATACATAAAATATGTATTAAAAATAGCACAATACAGAGTAGAGGGAGAGCATCAGTCTGGATAAACAATTGCCCCTTCACCTTACAATCAAACTATTCTAACATTATCTTGAAGTATATAGCGTTGTCAGTATACATTACCCAAACACAGCCAAACTTCCTTAATTCAATTTAGTTTTTGAGCCCATTTCATTCAACTGTTCAGTATAATATAAATTAACAGGTCCTAGACACATATTTAGTATACAGACTTTCAAACATACAAAGACTGGTTAAGACGTTAGATCTTTCTAAACTACTGATATACCAAACATATTCACAAGGTCTGATATTGCTTTGCAATTTCTTCCAAGGAGAGAAATACACACATTCCAATTGAAATTGAAGTTTAAAATTCCTATTAAAGTAGCTTTTATGTAATTAGATTGGAATGAATGTGCAACAGTGCCCATTGCAGGAAACTTCAAAGCAGTTATACTAAAGAAATCACAGCCCATTTCACTGTGCCCACAAGAAGAAAGAATGGCTCTCTAGAGGATAAGAGTATATTAGTCTCTGTATGTAATAGATTTTATTGACCATATGGAACTGATATAAAAATTGTGTTGCAGTGGGTAGTCTTGGATTTGAGACAGGAATGTGACACAAAATACAGTTCCTATAAAAAGCCTAGCAGCTTTCTAGCAGCCTTTGCAATCAGAAGAACCTAAAACATTTACCTGATTGAGTCACTGATGAGTCCCAGTTCAAAGCAAAATCTGAAGATTCACCCTCTTCAACTGAAAGAAATAAAATACAATTGTGATTTCTAAAAAAAGATTTGGAAAGAACAAGTGAGGTAATTAAGTCCACTATGCATTAAAAAATAAAATATTCTCCATAAAATCTTGTTTCTGATGATCATTTTACTAATTTTTTTGCTTTCTCATTTTCAACAAGGGTACTAAATTTGTGCTGCAATATTTTCCCAGCTTAAAAAAAAACTATATTTACTCATGCAAATTTAATAGATTTAACCAATAATTTATACTGTGCATCCAAGTATAGGGGGCTGTGGCAAACAAAAAAAAAGACACATGCAAAACTGCTGGTGCAAATACAGAGGCTGCTTTTGAAAATGTGACCTTACCATGTCACTCCAAAGAACCATTCTATAAGACAATGTTACCCAACATATTTAGACAACACAAAAAAGGTATTTTTCCAAAAAAATAAGACACAAAACACAATTTATAATGTGCAGCTATATTTTTAATAGTTGAGTCACAAATATTTATTTTTATTTATAGCATGACAACCATATGCAAACTGGCAGAGAGAGGTTTCAGCACTTTGAAGAAACATGCTCCTGGTACTGCACTTGGTGAAAAACTACACATAACTTATTTTTGTTTGAATGTTAAAATTGTATTTGTCCTTCTGCCTTTAGAAACAGCATAAAGACAAGCTGACAACTAAGGGCCTAATAATCCTGCTCCCACTAAAATCCAAACTAATTTTACTACTGTCAAACTATATGTATTTGAAAGCTATAGATGCAGAGACTGTTAATATCTTCCTTTGTAGTCATATATAAAAGAATATCTTAATTCCCCACTCAGAAATAATTAAATAATGGTGTTGTGTAGTCCAGTATAAATCATTATTGAACACTCTTAAGTCATCTTATCCAAATCTCACTTTATCTAAAAATATGGTTCCACAAGATTCTGCAAATGGTGTCAATACACTGCTGTAAACTCACACATACCGCCTCCACTGTCTACAACAGGAATTATACATCCAGGCTTTCAGCTTTATTTACAATCCTTTGATTCAATTTTTATTAGGAGGTAGCCTCATTTTTTTTTTTTTTTTACTCAAGAGCCCTAATATCCTTGATGCTGATCTATCAAGTTGATAGAAATTAGTGTTAAAAAGAAATTTAGAGATGAAAAGATAATCATATAGGTAGTGTTTGGAGGTGCTGAAATTTTATGTGCAGTTCTAGCAGCTATCACACATTCCAGACAGCCACAAATACAGTAGTGCTATTATACAATTTTGCTATTCACCATGATCACAATTTGGCCCTTCTATTGATGCCATTTCTTTAAAATTAATTATATTATTTTAAACAGGTCTACATTAGCATAAAACAATTTTCACAAAATATATTTAAAAGGTGCAAAACAAAAAAAAATATAAAACTGAAAGTTTTAGAGTCAAGGCCAAAACTCTCTCTGACAGAGGATTGGGCCAAAAACGTTCTTTCTTGTAAAGCATTCACCCACCATTCTGTCTCTTTTATCACCAGCTTGTTTAATTTTTGTGACAAGTATTACAAGTAACAGGAAAATTCTGGGCATAATTTTACTAATTTATTCAGCTCTTAGACAAACATATCTGTTAACATTAAAATTACATATACTTTGAGGAGGATGTTTTCTTCTTCCAATATCAGCTGAGCTTGCTTACGTAGCAATGTCTTGTTCAAGAAAGATAGGTATTAAGTAATGGATTTTTTTTTCCCCAGAAATTATGTAGGTTTCTAAAAGCTGGTAAGAGAGAAAAATCAATGTTTGTTAAAAAGTTGTTAAAGTTTTAAATTTAGAAATGGTTAAAGAAGAAGAAATACACAGAAGTATTGCTGGTCATTTGTAATTTTAGCAACAGACCAGTTCTCATTTTGGTTAAGCACTGGAGACTGCTATAATCCTTGAGTTGTAGGTCACTTGATTTCAACAGTGCAACAAAACTGCACTTTTAAGAATCCCTTAAATGAGGGCAAAGGTTTAAGACAGCCACTGTTGGCATTAATTCGTTTTGCTCCCCACTGAGTGGAAGAAGGAGGGAGAATATATATCTGAACATGACAGCACTTCAATTCATTGTATATTATTACTGTCATGATTTCATGTTCCTCCCTACACATTTAGGCAATTGCATCACATAGTTTATGTTGCTACAACTTCATACAACAAGGGAGTCAATAGGCAAATAGCCTTGCTAGCTTAGATATAAAAGTATTTTCATGAAGCTATTGCTCACCCTTTATTTTTCCTTTCTTTTTGCTTTTTTATTTATTTATTTTTTGAACAAACACTATCTTTTATAGAATCAACGATGAGAAAAAGTAATAGCAAACCCCCTCTAAGAGGTATTGTTATATTTGACTACTGTGCAACTGAACGGGTTTTCTTTATCCAGCCAAACAGGAGTTCAAATTGGCCTCTTCAACAATAAGGCAACTGGCAGGGGCAATAAGAAAAAAAAGACACCAGATCACATCACACTGTTTGAAATGGGTGCTTGCTGTGGATGCAGGAACACTATAGATAGACAGTGCAACAGAAAGGCTAGCATGGCTAGTCTACTTCCCTTAAATGGGATTCTTACTATAGGAATTATTGTTACTATTTCTGCAGCACCACAAGAATGCATGAGGCCTAACGGACAATTAGAAAGACAGGTCCTTTGCCCAAAGAAATTGCAGTAAACCTGATCCTGCAAACACTCTGGTTATTCATATGCCCTTTTGTTTGCAAAAATTGCACTCTATATTAATCAAGCACCAAGGGATGACAAACCAAGGACGAGACAAAATGCTACATGGAATATTAAAAATAACACTATTTATCTGGCATGCCAGGACTCTTAGCAAGTCTCTACTATTTAACTATCTGCTTTATTCATAATTTGTGGCATGAACTGTGGCATTTAAGAAAGGAAAAGCAGACAAGAGGTTACAGCACAGAAATAAGAGTTGGGAAAGCAGGTTATTTCCCAGGATTGCTATAGGCTTTTAGCATAACTTTAGGCAAGAAGTTATCTAACCAACCTGTGCTTCACTTCCCCTCTCCCCGAAATAGGAATAATAATTTCCTCAGACAGCTGTTATAAGATTTTACTCACTGGCCTTTCTAAATTGCTAGATATAAATCATTATGTAAGGACAAAATATTCAATAAACATTTTTAACCTGAGCCATGACAACAAATAGTCAAGCATAAAAATTTCAAATCAAGAGATGAATGCTCACGTCTTAAACTAAACTTTAATACTTGAACACCGAAGGCTAAAATTTGCCTTTTGGTGCATGTGCCTCTCATTGATTTGAATTAGAAATGTGGAGCACACACTCAAGAAATTTGCCCTGTGGGTTAAGGCAATCTGCATGGTAGCTTTGGTTGGGGTGATGGTGAAGTCCACAGAATATCCAGTGGGTGGACTACAGGTTAAATATTTTGTTTAACAGATCAGCTGTCACTGCCAAGAAGCAAATAGCAGGTCAGGCCACAGGTTTGATTGCTGAGCTTACCACTGATGGCAGTGAACCAGGAAAAAAAATAGCATAATACTTTTAGTTAGGGAGATCTTTAGTTGGTTTCTGTTTGCACTTACATGTTATGTTACTACTTTAAGTATTTTCCATAGTCTTTGAAGCCCATTTAACTTTTTCTAGTTTGTATCTTAAACCAGTAGTGTTACATTTTAGTAATTTATTTTTTTGTAAAAAGTTAATATTTTTATTTGAATAACAGTAGCATATAAAGAGTGCAGGATGGGATACAGTCTGCCATGGTCACTTTCAAAATATGCTACTCTACAATATAAGGGATCTGCAGAGATCTCACTTGGCCAAAAGAACGTAAATACTGAAGAGTACATTGGTGAATGTTATATAGTATATTAGAAATATCCACTAAGTATGTTGTGCAGATGGCTGACTGGTTCATATATTAAAGGTTGTCACAAATGCCTCTGAATTACACCAAACTGTAAATAGAGATACTTCACTGTAAAAGTTGTACCTGTTTTAAGATTGTCAAGATGAACTTAATAAAGTATTTCACATTTGCTGCATGCTCTGGTGGTAAAAATGAAAAAAAATCCTTAGCAGAAAAGTTGTCATTATCATTAACAGGAAAATGTGTTTTCTGAGATGCAATGAGCAAAATCATAATTAGCCAAAGCCAAGGACTAGACACTTCCACATGTACTATTTAATCACTCGAGTAATGCAAACAAAAATATACACTATTACTGTTCATCCCTAGCAGGATGCAGTCACTGCTCAACCACTGATACCTGACCAAAAGTTGTGTAAGTACCTGAAACATTGTAGAGCCTGGAAATATTAAAGGAAAAAGAAGGGACATTTAGGGAGAAAAGACAAGATTTCAATTAGCAACTAAAGATTTTTTTCTCAATTTGAGATGCCTTAAATGATCTTGGTGTCTCAAGGATGGACAACAGAACTATGGCTATAACCAGAAAAGTTTATTGAGAAAAGTTTCTCCATTTCTACTCACATGCCTGATCTCTTACACTAAATCACTATTTAGAAGTTTTTAAAAAAATCACTCCTATTAGTAATTCTGAGCCAATATAGCTAAAGGAGAGTAAGCTAAATGCTAGAGGAGAACAAACTTCATGCATCATTAGCAAAAATGTCAGTTAAGTTCCAAGTGCAGTACCTTATTGGTAGTGATGCACAATTTTCAAATCCCAGGTTGAGTTCATTGCAAGTAGTAGTTTCAAATGAATAAACCCTTCCCTGAGTTTGTGGCAGGCCTTACAACTATATTTTGATACCATTCAAAGTTTGTCTCTTCTGTTGCTATGTGAATGAATCACACAAACAGCAGTAGAAACTGACTGACTGCACAGGCGAGAGGGTGACAGATTGTATACCCAGAACATATTCCAATTAATTAAATAAATCAATTGGAAACAAAAACTTCCTTTAGTTTAACCCTTCAGGTGTATTCATCTTGGGTGTTACTGGTAACTATGGCAGTACAAGACTTTTGCAGAACAGTATAATTTCTATAATGACAGTGTCCCTTTTATGAAGTTTGTCTGGGAAGCCACTATAAAATTGAAACACCTGAATAGAAAATGCCTTTGAATGAGTTTCATACAAACAGCTATGAAAATGGCCTTGGCCAGGCATATGCAGAAAATCCTCCTCTGATCAACTGAAAGGGCCACATTCTCCAGTTTACTAAGGCCACTTTGTGCTGCACAAGTGAAGAATTCTACATAAGAGGCACAGCTCCTCCGTATGCCAGCTGTTCCCTCCATCTGACGTAAAGATAAAAAGGGGGGGCATGTCCTGGACAAGCTGTGGAATGCAGGCAAAGGGACAGGGCTGAACTCTGCTACACCTAATTCTCTGCTGGCATAAGTGGGCCTTGTGCCAGTTCCTTTTGGGGAAGTCTCCCTTCTGCTCTGATTTCCTCAGTGGAGACAGGCTGCTCTGATTCAAGGGGCCACAACCAGATCCCTGAGGCCCCTCCTCTCCATGGAACACAGCTGGGAATTTTGGGCAAAAGTTACACTTCAACAAGTTGCTCCTTATACAAATCCAAATATTTACATTTTGCCAGCTTATCTCAGATGTTCTCAGAAGATATTTATTTAATTGCTAGGTCACTGGTACTGGAGACTCAAGCATTTTGGTTCTCAGTGCTCAAAGAAACTTCTAAAAAAAAATCAGTATACATTCCCCTGTGAATCTGAAAATCTATTTATGGGCGCACCATTACCTGAACTCTATTCATAGTCACAGTGCTTATTTAACACTTTATCACTCCCAGGAAAGAACTTAACCTTATCAAACGAAGACACTTCTGAACCAAATGTTGATTTCCAGATGCAATCAAACCTTATGAATGAGCAACAGCCCTTTAGTAGCTCAGATCATATATGCATACTCCTTATCCTGTTATACAGACTTAAAGTGGGGAGGACGAGGAGAACTACTGACTTAGGAGGACTGCATTAATATTTTCTCTAGCATAAACATGCTATCATATTCTAAGTATCAAAACACAATGACAAAAACAATTATTACTGGCCTCCGTTTTGGAAGGCATTTAAGCACATGTTCAATTTTAAGTTCATACATGAAGAAGGAAACTTTCTTGAGTTCGGACCACTGTAAAAAGTAATGTTTGGTATGGGTGATGTAAAATACCATGGCCATTTTGTTTCATATGAATAATTTATCTGAAGCCAATGAAGATGAAATAATCTAAAGGGTTGCCTGTACATAAGTCGGGAGGCTGCTCCAATGTGCTGTAATTACAGTATGTCAGAGCAGATTCAATTAATTGACCAAGCTCTGTATCTTATGTTTCAGCATGCCCACACTTCAAAATGGCAGCAGGATGCTTTAAAATAAAGCTCATTCTATAAGCTTTAGATAAAACACCCCAGCCACCATTTTGAAGCACGAGGATGCTGATACATGAGATGTTCCAGGTGCTTTAATTAGAACGGATCTGAAAGCCATTCTAATTAAAGTCCTCCCTCCCTCCACACACCCTCAGAGCGCACGTAAAAACAACCAAGGAGTGCAAAAATGCCCAGGATAGTGTTTAGATAGTTGGTTTGGTTGATTTTGTTTGCTTAAATTAGCATATATTCTCACATGTAAGCCACTAAACACATGATTGATACTGGTTGTATATTAGCCTGTAATGTATGAGACAAGATCCAGATATTTACCTCTGAAGAAGCTTTCCAATCCAAGGCCATTTTTTATAAGTCGACTCATACAATAATTGCATATTTTCCCATACCTAGATATGGGAATTCTTAGGTTCAAGTCATCACCCCTTCTCTGAAGCTCCAGTGATTCTCGTGTCCTCTTTATTTTTGTTTGCTGCTTTTAGCATCCGTCTCAAATTCTTGAGTGCCATGAGCTTCTATATCCTGTGCTAATCACCTACAGGTCCTCCCCATTGACAGATTGTCTTTAGAAAGGGATCAGATGAAATCATAAGCCTCCAAACCAATATGCAAGCAGTGGTCCAATGGCACTCACTCCACTGCCATGTAGTGACCAACAGACTGATACAGAATTGCTTCAACATAAAATTCCTTACACTGGTCCCGATCCTGTGAAATACTGAGTATCATCAGTTTTCATTTAAGTCATTAATTGCCACTGAGGGCAATCAGAGCTTAGCATGATAACAAGACCAAAAAGAAATCAGTTTCCAGCTGGTTGGTCCAGCAGGACCACACAACACAAGGGGTTTAAATGCCTTTAATGGTTCACTACCTGGCCCTATTGAAAAAGGATGTGATATTTTCTCAGTCCTCAGAGAGACTGAAACAACAGCTCTGAGTCAGACTCTCCCTATGCCTGAAGAAGGGTGTTTGTGCCCAAAAGCTTGCAAAGAACATTTTTAAACAACTATTAAAGTTGGCCTAATGAAAGATATCTATCCAAAGAACCTTTCCTGCCTATGTCCTTAGACCAACACAGCTACAACCAACAACCCTAAAATATTCTTCTGAATTTATCTAGTTTTTCAGTTTGCCTTACCCTACAGGTAAATCCACCTGCCAGTTCAGCAGTTACATGCAGAGGGATAAAAAAAGTCTCCAAATTAGACAACCAGCAATGTTTTGCACCAGTAATTTGACCCATTTAACCCACTCCAAAACAACTGCTTAGATACCCTACTGCTGCCAGGTCTGCTTGCTAGACCTCTTGCATGCCTGCACTGCCTTTTGCTACCTAGCATTAGACATAAATTGTCTTCTTTCTTTCTAGTTGGAAGGAGCATCTGGAAACAAAACCCATTTTTGACAGTGAACAGTGCACTCTCTGCCCAGACCCCAGCGTACAGAATGTCATGAAAATACTATGTAGAATACTTGAAAGTTACAAGTTCCCATCTGCGTGTTTCTAAACTGCTTTTAGTTTTCTGAGTGTCAGCAGAACAGCACTCTTGTCCTCCTCCCCTCACATACAGGACTCAGGGAGTGGTGGCCCCTGGCCAGGATTTTTCTCCAATCTAAATAGGACCATTATATGTCAGTCCTTTCATGGGCCAGCAGACCAGGGAATAAGACAAGAGGGTTTACTGACATGGCTTATTTAGCTAGTTCAGAGCCTAAATTCGCACAAGTTCTCTAGCTGCTTTTCTCCAAAGTCAGTAACAGGACTTGGCAGAGTGTACCTTTTTTGCTGGCAAAGTCAGCCTTTCTGTGGGAAGAAAGGGGGGTAGAGGGAAAACCCAGACTGCTATGCTCTCTAGGTCAAGAAAAAAGGAATAAGGAAGAAGGAAGACTAAATTATACAGAAAATCAAAAAAAGACAAAAAAATAAAGGACCAGTTGAAGACAACTAAGGAGGAGAACATAAACAACAGAATAAGGTAGCACTAGCAGGTTTATGCAAAGAAGATCTAATTATGGGTGACTAAATCCTCCAGGACATTAATATTCCAGCGTAATGTGTCTAGTTTCCTCCTTTCCAGACATGGCAGGGAGGAAATGAGAATCACTTAGATACACTGTTTAATGAGCAAATGATGGACGATCACCAAATACAGCCTATCTGATAAGTATCCATTAGCTTAAACTTCCACTGTAAATCTGTGCACAGCTAACAGGCCTTGGTCTAAAAACATTACAATGAAACTTAATGTAACTGCAACAAGATAAAAGAGCCATTCTAAATAAAAATCTCATATCTGAAATAAGAGAAAGGCTGTAGGCCATTTGTACAGGCTAATCACACTGTACGCTACAGTCCATACACCTGAATCACAAGCCATAGCACATTTATTCCCACTGCTCATATTTAGTCTTTGTAGTTCTAATTCATAGTCTCCACTGGAGACATATATTTCCCATCAAAATCTACTATGTAAATAAATATAAGTATATGGTATAATAAAATGCATTCAACATTTCTGTTTCCACACAGGATCAACATTTTACACATAGAACACATTAGAATTACAATGCTTAAAATGGGACCTATATTTGCGGGGGTTGTGTCTTTCTTTCCAACACGATTTTTAAAAATCTGAAGATAACAGAAAAACAATTTTGAATTGAAAAGAAAGCCCTATGAGTTTTTCTTTTTAGTTAAAAAATTGGTGCTTAATCTGTGAAAAATCAAGGTACCTGAAATTGGTGTCAAATAGGTTGATGTGTGTCAATGGTCACTTCCTCACATGGTTGCATTTAGAATCAGACATGAGAGAAGCTATGTAAGTAGCTTCCTGGATCTACACTGTACTTCAGAGAAGCATGGAACAGCAGAAATCCCTGTGACAAGCAATGGAAAGTCATTTTCTTGGCGTTCCAAAGCAAAAGGGACTCCAGATTAAAGTATTCTAATGAAAATTCGGGGAGGGCTCTGCAATCGGAGTTTATTGGGTTTCATCCTTAAAAATATTGCCTTTACAATGTCAGAGAGAAGTTCTAGACTGTCTGTGTGAGACCTCCGCCATGCTCACTGTGACTGTGCCACTGCCACTCCGCTCTTCAGTTTCCCCTCGAAGTGACACTAGTTCATATCTGACTGTCTCGTCTTCTCATTCCTTTTATACTATTGTTAATTGAGAGTTTTTAACCCACTTCTAGTCCCTACCCCAGATTTTACATAGCCAGAGAGGCCAGAGAACCAAGGGCCCACATCTAAGTACATTCAGGTCCCGATTACAGAACAGCTGCAATAGAGCAGGAGGAACGAGGACCCCTCGCGCCCTCTCCCATTGCTCCATCACCTGGCAGTTGTCCAGAGACCCTGGATTCCCCCCACAGCAACATTTCCAGTACCCAGTGGGTAGTAATGGGTGGGTGGGGGGAGGTTTCAAGGCTGTGCAACCCTATGGCTGTCTGAATTCACAGCCAAGTTTTACTGGAGTCTTTGCCACATACCCAGCTCAGTGGTTCGCAAACTTTTCAGTTGGAAATCACTTGGTGACATGCTAGCAGATGGGGCCCTATCTCCTTGTGCCATGGCCTGGCACAGACGCTAGCTTTTTGTGTTTTTCTTCTCCTGCTCTCTGATCACCTCTCTTCAACTGTTTGTTCTGCTTGTTTCCTGTCTTAGTTTTGTTTCTACCCCCCCCACCCCATATCCATATTTTCTTGTTTTCCAGCCTTTCCCTTGTTTTCCAGCCTTTCCCTTGTTTTCCAGTCTTTTCTTTAACTGCCTTCCTCCTCAGGGTGAGAAGGGGCAGCTTCATGCATTCTGGCTGAGGTGCCCACAAGCAGCAGAGAAGCTTGCAGGAGGCTGACGCTGCCTTAGCCTGCAGCCCTGTAGACATGAGCTGATGCCATTATGAACCACAGCAGAAACAGAGAGGGAAGCAAGGCAGCTCAGTGAGCCACCATTTCTTCTCTCTCAGCCGCAGGAATGCAGTTTATAGGAAAGAAGAGAATAGTACAGCTTTCCTTTCCCCAAGTTCCTCTTTCCTCTGCCCCATGCTCCCAGACTAGTCTGGCAGACATATGCCCCCACCCAGGGGAACCCATCCCACAGACTTGGAAACTGCCCTTGCTGTTTGGCACAGAGCTACTCACTGAAACACAGCACATCCCGAGAGACATCATCTTCAATTTGTCTCAATTGGAAATGAATGGTCTGCATTTCAGGGTGGAGTGTGTTAGAGGTGCCATACTACTCCAATCCCCTCGGGAAAAGGTAAGCCAAGCTCCCCTTAACAGCATAAACCAGACTGCTCAAGTGGGGGATGAAAGCGCAGAATGCAGTTCAGAGAGATAAGGATGAGAGAGCAGAACACATTTATACAAAAGGAGGCAGGTTGGAAAAGAAATAAGCTAATCTGTACAGAGACACATGAAGTCTAGCAGAGCTATGCAACACAAAAAGGCAGACTATATGCGTTATTATATACATTTCTAAGCAATTGTCAACGTAGTATCTGAGCATTCTTACATAAACATAATGACTTTAAGCAAACAGCTGTTTTAAGGGTCAAGTGAAACAAAAGGGCTTAAAGTGGCATTATCCACATGGCTAGTAAAACCATATATTTTATTTCAGTAACAAAAGGCTTAAATAATTTTATTTTATACAGAGTGTTACCAGAAGAAATAGAGAATTAACTGTTGAAAATGCATGGATTCATTTGACAGGAAAGAAAAAAATGGAATTAATAAAAACCCAAACAGGATTTCAACTCTATAAGCCAGATCTGCAGGTGACATAAAGGTGTCTTACAACCCGATTACAAGCACTGTAAGTCACCTGCCAAAGAGCAGAAAAAGATGAGAGGAAGCAGGAAAAACAGTTGACTCAAAGGTGTACTCTATGGTGCCATACACACAACTTCTTATATTTTCTTCCAGACCTACATAAAAGTTACTCCAACTTAGCCTTCTTCCACACCCTTACTAACATGTTTCTCAAACCGCATTTTATATCACCTGTGAATTCAGTATTATATCTTTGAAATGCAGACGCTTCATGGCTTGGGTTAAAGAGATTTTGGTTAACACCTAGAGGATGGTAGGTATTACGTGGACAGCCAGGCAGGCCTATGTTCATATATGCAAGAGGAACACAACAAAAAAAATATTCAAAATGAAATTGAAATTTGTAAAGTTCAAAATGTGTCCCCTTTTTTCCCCAAGGTGCACAAGGAATGCAGTTTCACAAAGTCAGATTTATTATGTGTTTTGCTTCTCCAGTGAAAAAGAGACAGGAAAGAGGACTATTTGTACATTCAGGCTATAAACTTTCTCTATAAACAGGACACCTAATAAAATAATTTACTGGCAGTGGTCTTGCCCTGAAGCTTCTAACATGTATACTGAAGGTCAACATCCAGTATGGCTTGATGATGTATACAAAGGGGAACCTGCTAGAAAACTACCATATTTACTCAATTAGAAGACAAGGGTTTAAAAAGTCCCTCACTTTACAATCAAATATGGGGTGGGGGGGAGGGAAGCTGCTGTGACTCCAGCCCCAGCTGAAGCCAGAGCTGCAGCTGCCACCTGCACTGCCCCCCCTCCCCACCCCGCTCTGCACGCCCTGCCACTCCTCCCCTGCAGCCCCGCTTCTCCCTGTCTCCCTGCTTCTGCTGCACTTCTTATCTTTGCTCTCCACTAGCAGACTCTGTCCCTGCAGCAGCCTGGGGCATGAAGCATGGCTCAAGCCTGGATCTGTACCACCGGTGCAGAGCCGGCACTGCTCTTCCAGCCAGGCCCCATAGCAGCAGTGGGGAGCCAATGCTGCACAGATGAGAGGGGTGGAGGGGCGGAGGGGCAGGCAGAGGGAGAGACTTTGGAGGGGGAAATTGGAGGAACTGGGGGTGAAACCTGAGGCTGCATGTGGCAGAGGCAGCTTGGAGGGGAAAGGGAGAATTGGGGCAGCCTGAGGAAGCGAGGTGGGGGCAGGCACAATGGGGAGTAAGTGGTGAGAGAGGCAGCAGATGGTAAGCTGCCTGCTCCCTATCACCTCCCCCCACCTCCCACTGCCTGCCACATTACTGCCCCCAACCTGCCCTACCACATTCCCCCTCTACTGCCTTCCCCACTGTCTGTCCTCCACAACCTGCTCCACTGCTGCCCCCCTCATCACCTTTCTTCTCACACCCTGCAGTAGTGTCAGGGGTGAATTTAAGATGATCCTCCAATCATTAGATCCCATACATGGAAAATTATAATAAATCTATAAAATTTCTATGTGTAGATCTAATTATGGTTGGGCCATCTTACATTCAGGATTGTCTTGTATTCGGGTAAATATGGGATTTACATAAACTTCCATGGTGTGAACAGTGGCCCAATGAGAAGAGAATGAAAGTGTGCAGCTAGAATTTGCATAAGGACAAACAGGCATGTTGTCCATTGCAGCATCACTTATGTAGGTTATAAGAGCTTCTGACTGATGTTCTGGGCCTCAGTTCAACACATCTGTTTCCCAGGACTATAACTAGCAGTAGCGCAACCATGCTGTGCTTGACAAATAACCCTAAACTACACTCTACATTGGGATGATAATTCCTTACTATAACTGCTGCTCAGTATCTCCATATTCAGTATTGATCTTTTCTGACTTACTTAGAAGGATATGGAGTATTCAATCTCGCGTGATGCTAGAAAGCAAACAAAGCAAAAGGTCAGGCCTGGTAAGGTCATGTCAATACCCCACATCCCTACAAATTCTTTATGCTGTAAAGAGTAATTTTTAACTCCTCTCTCTTTTTCAGAATAGAATGCTAACTATTCAGGATAAGAATATACTCATACATTCATCATACCATCCCCATAAATATTTTCTTTTTATAGCTATTTGCCTACTATGATCCCCTGTGGTCTTCTGGGCACCAGTTGTCACAAGCACTCAATACAAGAAATGATTTCCACACCTAGCCTCCTCCCACCCCAAGATTTCCTCATTATAACACTTGAAGATTCATTTTAAAGATGAAGAGTTTGGTCTTTCTGGAAATTTTTTTTTTTTTTAACAAGAAATCTAATGAAAAGTGTCATAGTAATCAAAGGGATGAAAATCCATCTATTTGTGTGAACAGTGGTAATTATCACAGAAATGGATGTAAAATGATTTGATACATAGCAAATATATTCTGTAAATGTTTTATCATCTTACTGCAGAATTCAACACAGACAAGTGCAAGGTGCTGCATCTAGGGAGAAGGAACCAGCAACACACCTATAGGCTGGCGAACACCCTTCTTGTCAGCACAGTGGCAGAAAGGGATCTTGGAGTCATTGTTGACTCTAGGATGAACGTGAGCCACCAATGCGAGTAAGTGGTCAGTAAGGCTAACCGCACCTTGTCGTGCATCCACAGATGCATCACAAACAAGTCCAGGGAGGTGATACTTCCCCTCTATGCAACACTGGTCAGGCCACAGTTGGAGTACTGCATCCAGTTCTGGGCGCTGCACTTCAAGAGGGGTGTGGCTAGCATTGAGAGGGTCCAGAGGAGGGCCACTCACATGATCAAGGGGCAGCAGGTCAGGCCCTATGAAGAGAGGCTAAAGGGCTTGAACCTATTCAGCCTCCACAAAAGAAGGTTGAGAGGGGATCTGGTGGCTGTTTACAAACTCACCGGGTAGGCCAGCAGAAATTGGGAGAGCCTTTGTTCCCCCAGGCACCACTGTGGTTACTAGGAATAACAGCCACAAATTGTTAGAAAGAAGGTTCAGTCTGGACATCAGGAAGCATTACTTCATGGTTAGGGGTGCCAGGCTCTGGAATGGGCTCCCAAGGGAGGTGGTGCTCTCTCCTACCTTGGGGGTCTTCAAGAGGAGGCTGGATAGATATTTGGTTGGGGTGTTATGACCCCAGCACTCATTCCTCCCTGGGGCAGGGGGTCAGACCTGATGATCTGTTTAGGTCTCTTCCGACTCTAAGCTCTATGATACTATGAATTCTTACAAGTGGGCTTCCCTGTACTGTGTTTAAAAAGTGCATATATGCAACAATAAGTTTCAGCAGAAGGGCAAGTTCACCACACCAAGCACTTCACTTAGCATGTTCACCTTTTATAAATACCCCATTCATCACTGAAAGCTATTAATCATCACTGAAAAAAATAAATCCTCAACCAGATTTCTACACTTCAGCCTAATAAAATATACTGGGTTTTACTGCTAATCCTTCAAACTTGGACATTTTTAAAAACTGGTCAGCTATGTTTCCAGAGTAGGTAGCACAGGAAAAAGAAAAAAGAGAACGTTTTTCCTGGCCAGCCATTTTAATTAGAGCTATGAGAGCTTGGAAAAACCCATCTGGTGAGTGGAGTTATTTCCCCTCTCCCTCTTAATGCTAGTCCCAAACAGAAAAAAAAAATCCATATACATAACTATGCAGAGATGTCAGGGATTTAGCTTTAACCACAGGGACTGACCATGAACCCACTGAGAGCGGCAGATCTGCAAAATGGGAGCAGGATCAGGCCCTTGCCGGTTGAACATCAAGATTTTCACAAGATTTTCTAAGCAACTACAGGTTTTAAAGAATTGTTCACAGGAGTTCTCTTCCCTGGCAAATAGCTTGCTATGGCTCTTTCTCGTGTGTGTGGTAATACTCCCCGGGCGCTCTCATTTTAATACTGCTTTCTCCCCAGATAAAAATATACATATTCTTATTAAGAAAAAATGTGCAGAGTATAAATTTGCATCTATGATCATTTCTGGTTCATAAGCCATATTTTAATAATAAAACAATATACTACTTGGTACTGCCTCTAAAATACTAATAGAAAGACTTTGTCTTGCTTATACACAGTCCAGTATATTTTGGCAAGGAAATGCACAAGTGGTCTGAAATATATGAGTGAAATATATAAAAAGGACAAGAAAAAGTACGACTGAAAGACAGAAGAATATACACTGGAAATCCAGCACCTAATCCTGCATCCTTATTCATGTGAATAGTTCCACATAATTGCATGCAACTACCCATGTGAGCAAAGGCTGCAGGCCTCATCACAAGTAAATGCTACACAATTTTTTACTACCAAATTTTATTAGGGAAGTCAAGAGAAATTCTCCAATAGAGCTTTTTTCTTTCTGCTCTTGAAAGACAGGATTTGTTAGCTGCATTAAAGTGAAAGAAATTAAAATGAAGGGGAGAAAGTTTTATATATCACAATGTATTCCCCTTTCCCTCCATAGCGTCAAATTTAATTTGAAGAAAAACCAACCCTGCCACCATAAAGTGGAAACTAATATTTTTTATGACCCCTTAACAACCTGTCCTCAGTGCTAACATACTGTAAATAAATTTAAACATCTTGTTATACATGTAGTTTATTTTAAACCAGGCTAAAAGGGGAACACACTTCTTATTGAAAACTGGTGCACATACAAAAAAAAAGAGGGGGAAAGCTGGCTTTTAAAACATTATTCCAAAGCCCACTTTTTCCTTCATATTAAACTTCCAACCTTTCCACTGAAATAAAACATAGAAACTGTTTCCAAATATTTTATAATTCTGAATGGATTTCCCCAGTGTAGCAGTAATAATATTTTTACAGTTAAAAGATCCACTGCTTTAATAAGTGTGATTTGTGTATTTAGAAAATTCATTAGAGCAGACATTTCCAGACATTTTTGGATTTATTTATTTATTTAGTCTAATTTGGGTACACTACTTCAAAAGAACGCTTAGAGCTTCCCAGTTCCTTAGTCACTTACTAATAACATCTAATAATTAATAAAGACATGTAAATTCTTAACTCCCAGAACTATTCCAAATTTACTATCTGTGTGCTTCATGTCATGTCTCACTTATAGATATGTGTATTACATGTCCCTTCAGCATTTTATGAAACAAAGTACTTATCTTGCTCTTCCACCATGAAGCAAACATTTAGCTGCACTGTAACCAAATCAGAATTAAACTTTAACCTTGGCAAAGAATATCTTCCATGATATTTGAGACATTTTGTAATTATAATGGGGCCCTATTTTTATTCATTTTAGGTGTACAAGTTATGTAACCTAACTGTATGTGAAAACCAGGTAACTGCATGAGTAAATATATCAGTAGTGGCCCTTCATGCATGCATTTACCCAGTTACCGTGCACAACTGAACACTGCATCTTCATTCTCCACAGCTAAATAATTTGAAAGTCTTTGTATTTCAAAAACACTTAGAAGACTGAAGTAATCAAAACAGAAGTTATGGATTGGAAAAGAAAGGTCCAGTTTATGAGTAAATGTAATGCTTGGAAGACCAAGATGAATAGCAATAGCCTGATGCAAGCATAACATGAACAAGCACTGGGCAAACATCCTCACCCACCCTCTGAAGCCTATCAAACATCTTAATCTGATCTGCTATGTTCCCTGACATTCCTACCTTGTACTGCTCAAGGACAGAGTTTGCAAGGGAGTAATCACTATCTAAAAGGGCTTCCGCTCCTCTCAACCAGCTCTAGTTGGAGGAAATGCAGGGAGTTGTGTACAGTGAATGCTCTACTTCATCAAGCAAACAGAATATTTTTTCAGCTTTCCTCGTGATAACAACATTACTTGGTTGTATTTATTTATTTATTTTGGATTCTTCTGTTGTGTGGAAAGGGAAGTTGCCAAAAAGGGGCATGTATAAGCCTGGGAAACTTTAAAACTCAGAAGGGGGTGTTGTCAATCATGCCTCACATGTCAGAGATTTCCTTAAAAAAAACTGCAACTCGCATACAACTTTTAATTTAAATTTAGTTGGACTAATACATCTGAAGTACACAGAACTAACTTTGGATAAATATGAAACATCCTAATTTCTGAAATTTAAGGAATCGGCTATCCAATTGGGCATGTGATAGTTAATTATTCTGAAAACATCCTTACAATAAAATTCCCAAATCAGACATATAGAAGCAAGATTTCACACTTACAGTTACATAAAGCATTGTATTGTGGGTAAGGGACGTCATTCAGGCTAGACTTGTCTCTAGCCATACTTGCCACAATCTGCAAAATTCTCTGCACCAAAGCCAAAGTGGTGAAAGTTTTCCAAAAAGATAAAAATATTCCTAGCTTTCAAAACAATTAAATTTCTTCCAATCTAACCCTTACAACCAAATGCTACCCAAACAAATTTAATGAAGCAACCACTATCTTTAGCAATGACTAGTTGAAAGTAATTTTTCACCCATTAACTAGTGTGACCATGTGGCCTGCCCTCCCCTCCCCCAAGTCTGTGGCACTGCTGCAGGCAAAGCAAGAGCAGCCCCACACAGCCCCCACCCCTGCCCCTGCCCCTGCCCCAACCTCCGCAGCGCAGCACCTCTTCCAGGCTCTAGCTTAAGCTCAGAAGAGCAACAAGGCAGAGTATGGGGGGTGGGAATATCCCTACGGAGAACAAGAGCCCCCCTGAGCTTCCCAGTGCGATCCTGCAGCCATGCAAGCACATGGCAGGAGGGGAGGCATCCAGGCCAGGCGGGATGGAGCCGGCCAAGGCCACAGTCCCAGGGAAGAGCCCAGAGCTGCCCTCGCAAATGCGGGTCCCCAACACCTGGGTGGGTGGGAGGTACTGTACAGCTCCCTTGTCTTGACTCCACTGGGCTGCGAGCCGGCTGAGGCCACATTCCCAGGCCAGGGCAGCGGTCTGAGCCACACCGCCCCCACCCACCTGGGGAAGCCCTATCCTCACTGTGGCTCTGCATGGCTCCCTGGTCCTGCTGGGCTACAAGCCAGCCTGGGCCTCAGTCCCAGAACAGGGCAGGGGTCCAAGCCACCCTGCCCAGGAAGCCCTATCCTCACCGGGGCATCACACAACTCCCTGGTCCCAACTCCACTGGGCTGCAAGCCAGCTGGGGCCTCAGTCCCAGGAGACATCAGGGGTACAAGCCCCCCCCGGGAAGTCTTGTCCTCACCAAAGCACCATGTAGTTCCCTGGTCCTGACTCCAATGGGTTACAAGCTGGCCAGGGTTGCAGCCCCAGGGCAGGGCAGGGCAGGGATTTGTGCTGCCCTGCCCCCACCCCTCCCCCCTCACCTGGGCTCCACAGCAACAGCGACTGCTCCCTAATCCCAACTCCACTAGGAGTCCTAGGGCAGAGCCCAGATCATGGAGCCCCCCAATAAGCGGGTTCCTGGCAGCTGGGTGGGCAGGAGGGGGGTCCCCTACTCCCCTCAGAGCAGGGGTCCAAGCTGCCCTATCCCACCCCACCCCCTTCCTCACTTGGGCTCCACACAGTGGCAGCAGCTCCCTGGTCCTGACTCCACTGGGCTTCAAACTTGCCTTATGTGTAGTAGAGTCAGCCGTCAGGGCTGACCTCAGGAAAGGGCGACACGGGCGACCACCCAGGGCACTGTAGCCAGGGGAATGCCACCCTACACATACACGTGAGCAGACAATGCTCAGGAGGAGTGGGAAAGGGTGGCACTAATCTGGAACATATATTTGAATATTAATCTACCAGCCAGGATTGCCTATGAAATCCAGGACTGTCCTAGAGAAACCCAGACATATGGTCTCCCCGCCCCATAACTGATACATCACCAAAATATAATTCCTCTATAATGAAGCCTGAAGAGTTCACAGATAAGCACTATTTTCCATACCAATAGGACTTCTTTGTTACTCTCCTAATTTTTGGTAGGTTTATATCAGATTACTGAGATATAAGAGTAGTAGAAAGTTATACTCTGCTATCTAGCATGGGCATAAATTTGCTAAATAAACGCAATAAACCAAGACACACCGTGACATATGAATTCTTTAAACACTAATATTTTAGTGAGAGGACTCAGGGTCTCCATTCTTTGTGTGCGAGTTACAGACAGTGTAGTGTTCTAGGTAACCATTCATTTATATCACTACTGACTGTTAAAGTGAACTGTCA
Organism: Alligator mississippiensis; assembly: GCF_030867095.1. Classification (NCBI taxonomy): domain Eukaryota; kingdom Metazoa; phylum Chordata; order Crocodylia; family Alligatoridae; genus Alligator; species Alligator mississippiensis. Next base: position 52,612,210 of record NC_081833.1, on the reverse strand, counting down.
ATAAAGTGAGTAACTTCCTATTGATTAAAACAGTGGTGTTCAACCTTTTAGCTTCGCGGACCAGATGAGTCATGTGGGGCCCATCTTTGGGCCAGATCAGGCCCTGGGACCCATCACCACTTCCTCCCTGATCTGCATTCATAGACAGGCCCCTGGAGGGCCAGCACCGCTCACTCATTCCTCCCATGTACCCAGATTGCACCCTGGGGCTCGGTGTCACCCCTGCCCAGCCCTGCATGCAGGGCTCAGGGCTCCCCATGGATCCAGAGATTTGGCAGCAGGGGAACAGTGCGACTGCTCCCCTGCTGCCAAATTTCTGGAACCATGGCGATCCACGAACTGGACGGCACAGCACCGTGGCCTGGATCTGGCCCACAGCCCAGAGGTTGATTACCCTGGATTAAAATGTTGGCCCTGTAATCAACAAAGGCAAACATCCCCTGTGTCACATCATGCACTTTCTTTATTATAAAAATGTTAAATTACTGCTTTTCATTAAAAACACAGTTTGCTGACATGCTTTATATATCTGTAAAGTGAAAGGCACACATTTCAAGGGATGTATACATAAAATAATCGAGCATAATACTAATAATGTTGTTATCCAATTTTACAAGGAGGTTTGAGCTCACTGTTAACTATAAGTCTGTTCCTGTGTTCACAATTCAGGGAGGCTCTTGGTTGGCAAGAATGAAGGATTCCTCCTCCATTTTATGTTCTCTCTCTTCTTTGTACGCCCTGCCATGACCCTACACACTACTAAACTTGTTGATGTGTGAATCTACAAATCCTTGTATCTGTAAAACTGTTAATTTAGGGACTAGCAGAACAACTAATATTATTCCAAATAATATTTCAAATTCAGTTCATTTTCCTGTGTGCCAAACTCACAGATCTCAGGACTTACATGAATGGCGATTTTTTTTCTGGCGATCCTGAATACAAGATGCCCCCCCCACAATTGTTAGATTCTATATATGGAATATTTATAAATTTGTTATAATTTTCCAGGTATAGAATCTGGAAGTTGTCTTCAGTCCTCCCTACTGCCACTGCTACAGCTGGGAAAGCAGAGGCTGAGGAGAGGTCAGGTAGCTCCCTTGCCCTCTGCCCCAACCACTTTTTTCCCCTGCAGCTTTCCTGCCCCGCTGCCACCTGGACTCACAACCACCAGCTCCCCGCTGCCTCTGCCCCTCCCTCCCCACTCCTTCCAGTCTCTGCATCTTCCCCTTCCTCCCCCTTATTATCAGATGCTGCTCAGGCCACTGCATCCCAGACAAGAGCACGTGGAAGCTCAGCCCTTGCCTGGAGGTATAGCAGTGTCAGCACTGCCAACTGGCTGGCCAGGGGAAGGACTTTCCACATGATCCATACTTGGGAGAGACCCCAGCTTAAGCCAGAGTCAAGCTGCACCTGACAGTATGGAGGAGGAAAGGGGATAGGTTGGGGAGGGAGGGGGGCAGAAGCAGTGAGGGGAAATGGAGGAGGTGACAGGAGGTTTCTGTGGGTCTGGCTCTGGGTCCAGACCAGACTCAGGGCCAGAGTAAGAGCCACAGTAGCCACCTACTTCTCCTTCCACTTTGTATACAAATATAAGACAAGGGGCTTTTTTTCCCCATGCTGGGGGTGGGGGGGGGGGAGGAGGGGAAGAACTCATCATATATTCAAGTAAATGTGGTAAATATTACCGGACCAGAATTTCTGATCTACTTATATGGCAAAAGCTAATGAGAGTGCTAAAAACAAAAACAAAGGTGCACCCACTGGGATTAGTGGGATAAGCAGATGATAAAAACTATGCTACCAAGTGCAAACATAAAATCTTACCATAAACTTGTACTGAGGGTTAATGGACCAATGTTTGACTTTTGAAAAGTGAATGCACATAAATAAGAGTTTAATTAAATAATCGCTGCAGTAAGCAAGATGTGGTGAGCTCCCACTTTCTTCCTCTCAGGCAATGTCACATTAGGTGCTACCCAACTCAGTCGTCTCACTGGTAAGTAAATGTCCGTTAAGTCCCTATAGATCAATACCCAGAAGTGGCTTGCTTCCAATCTCTTATTTGCTGATCAGAACTGATAATGACTAAATAAGCCATATAATTTTTTTTTTCACTCAGCATTAAAAAAATGTCACTTTGACTCTGGTAAGTATGCCTGTGTTAAAGGAGAACTTTTCTGCAGGTATCATTAATCATTATTTCAGTCATAACCTCCCTCCCTGATTTTTGCTCACCAAACCATCTAAAGTATGCAAGAATGGTAAGCTTGGGATTTAATCTGTTCAGCAAGGTAAACTGCCCTGTTTCTTAAATCCTACTTAGTTACAAATTTATGTTTTTGGCAAAAATGGACATATTATTCTGTGTTCCAGAATAATACATATAAGTAAGTTCATTTGGAAGCCGTGACCACAATGCATATTTCACTCAACTTGAGGTGCTTTAGTTCTTTCCAATACTGTAGCACACCAATAATAACTGACATGCTCTAGTGTCCTTAAAACATAAAAAGAAAGATGGTAGCATGCATACAGTTCTACCAACAGTTCTACCAACATGCAGAAGCTGCAATTGTCCAACACTCACTTAGGTTTGTGTTGAATATTTTAATGCATTTTCACTGGACAATGAATACATGTATAATAAAAATATACAAATATAATAAAAATGGAGAGTAGGTCAAAAATAAATCTTCTCATACACTTGGTTATATGATCAAGTTTATAAGTTCAAGTTTATTCAAGTAAAACTTAGTGCTCATACATATTGTCCTCAATCCTTCAAGTCCTAAAAAGGTTTGATTCTGTACTTCTGAAATGAACAGAAATTTGTTAATAAGGAAGGAACCTGGGTGAAACTAAATTCATTAGTGACCGAAAGAAAGTTTAAGTAGGTCATAAAACAGGTGTAAAAGTAAAGATAATTTAGCTTTAACAATGAGACATAAAGCACTTTAAGAAGATGTAATCTGCATGCTGAGGGAACAGAAGGGGAAAGCAGCAGTAGGAAAAAAAAACAACTAAAACAAGGGTATAAAGTAAAGCAACCCTCCGTCTTACTTTTTCTCCCCTGATTCACGATCCTTCCATAGGTAATTTGCAAAACTAATTCATGGATGAACGTGGTCCCAAACTTCAGTCATAACCAGAGGAAGACATTTTTGCTCTATGTGCTTAGATAAATCATTTTACGATAGATGTAAGTTATTTACAAGCCATGTTTAACTTGGATGCTAGGATCTCACAAGCTATAACATCAAAATCTCTGAATTTTCCAGAAGGAAAATGGATTATTAATAGTTCTATGTATCAAAATGATTTACACTCTAATTATTTAAGGCAACAGTTTCCAAACTCTGACAGGTTGCATACCACCAATTTACAATGAAACAGCCTTAAGTACCACCAGCAAATTTTTCATACACATAGGTAACAGACTATGTATTAAAACAACATCAAAACCTTTAATAAATGTTAAACACTGTTTTATCAGTTATGGTAGCCATATAAAGAAGTTAAAATTAAAAAATTAGATCATGATTAGTTGCACACTTAAAAAAATTAGTTGCAATTAATTGTGATTTTAATTGAAACTCAAAATTATGTGCAGAAAAACTTAACATTATGCAGGTAATTGGTATGGTTGGAGGTGAGGGTGGGGTTTGTGGGGGGTGAATTTGTGAAGATGTGGGGGGCTGTGGGTGTGTGTGGGGGGGGTTGGAGCCCGGGAAGGAGGGGGTCCCCGCACGCACTGGCAGGATGCAGGGTAGTGTGGGTCAGGAGTGAGGGCCAGCAGCAGGGCTGGGGGGGGCTGTAGCTTGGGAGTGGCAGACACACAGACAGACGCATGCTAATATACACACACATGCAGACACAGACTGTGGGGAAACGCAGGCACACTGGAGGATAGGGTAAAGATCCAGGACAACTTTGACACACTGGATTTATGGGCTGAATGGAATCAGATGAGGTTTAACAGGGAGAAGTGCAGGGTTCTTCATCTGGGTAGGACGAACCTTCATCATAACTATAAAATGGGTGGTGGTCGACTGGCTGGCACAGCATTTGAACGGGACCTGGGGGTCATGATAGGCTGGAAGATGAACCTGAGCGAACAGTGTGATGAGGTTGCCAGCAAGGCAAACAGAACTCTGGCATGCATCAGCCAATGCATTTCCAACTGGTTCAGGGAGGTGCTTCTCCCTCTCTCTTCGGCATTGGTGAGACCACAGCTGGAGTACTGTGTCTGGGTCTGGGCATGGCACTTCAGGAAGGATGTGGATAAACTGGAGAGGGTACAAAGAAGGGTCATCCATATGATTAGAGGCATGGAGGATAGGCCCTATGAGGAAAGACTCCAGGAACTGGGCCTGTTCAGTCTGAGTAAGAGAATGCTGAGAGGTGACTTGATATCTGCCTACAAGTATGTCAGGGGTGAACATCAGGATCTGGGGGAGCAGCTCTTCAGGAAGGCACCTCAGGGGAGGACATGGACAAATGGGCATAAGCTAATAGCAGCTAATTAAGGCTGGACATAAGAAAAAACTTCTCTGAAAGGGTCACCAAAATCTGGAACACACTCCCAGCAGATGTGGTGCAGTCACCATCCTTGCGGGTGTTCAGAGTGAGACTGGACAAGCACCTTGTTGAGTTTGTCTGAGCCCAATAACTTCCTGTCCATGGCAGGGAACTGGATTTGATGACCTTGCAGGTCTTTTCCTGTCCTTTGATTCTATGAGAAAGACAGACAGTGCCCAGCAGGTAAGTCTGTGGGAGGAGGAAGGGGAGGAGGAGAGGGGCAGATCGAGGCCCCCACAGTGAGGGAGGGAGTGGGACAGGGACAGGGCCACAGCTGGGGTGAATGGGACCACAGGGGCCAGGGCAGGTTATGGGACAGAGCCATGGGAGGCTCATCCAGGAGCACTGGGGGAGGGGAGGGGAGGGGAGGGGAGGGGAGGGGAGGTGGGTGGACGTGGCTCGCCACCATTGCATGCACCCCCAGGAGAGGCATGGGGGGGTACATGCCCCCCAGATGTGTGTGTGGGATGGAGGTGGGCTGCGCACTGGGCTCTGCTCCCCACTACTGCTGCCTCCAGAGTCACACAGGATGCCATGTGCCTTCCGTGCGCTGGCTGCACTGCATCCCCTGTCCACCCGGCGGTGGAAGGCATGTGGCATCCTGCACAGGTCCAAAGGCAGTAGCAGCTGAGCATAGAGCGCCTGGGCGAGTGTGCAGCCCGCCTCCATCCTGTGCACAAATCTGGGGGGAGGGGGGGAATGTGCCCCCCATGCTTGCCCCAGGGTGCACACAGTGGCAGAAGCCCCCTGGAAAGGTGCAGGCCGCTCCACGTGAGGCCATGTCCTTTTGTGCTGGCCCACTGAGGAACTGTTTTGATGCGACTATCACTTTTTGCCATCTGCACAGTAAAACTTATATGATTGTGAAGGCTTTCAATCTGCACTGGTTTCAGGTAGTTTCCCAAAATGAATTCTAGTTAAGAAATGTGTATGTGTAGGGGTGTGAGTAGCTTAGTCAAGGGGGATGAAGTGTTGTTTACTGTTGTAGGACAGGACAGGACAGATGGGAGCCACTGCAATGAACACTGCAACCACTCCACGGGCATCAAATCTTCAGACCTCTAGGGACCTGTATTGTTCTCATATACCGTGCACCTATATCCCCTCAGCTGGTTTGCAAGGGGTATGCATGTTCTAAAGAAAATACAGTACTTTTCCCTGTTAGCATGAAAGTAGTATTTATATTTGGGCTTATTTTTTCAGTATTTCAACCTTCCCAAATAATTAATTAAAACTAGTTTGAAAACTTTAACTGGAAAGAAAAAAAGGGCACAAGACTTTTTTTCTTTTATTGCTGCCATGTCCTCAAGTTACCAGTGAAAAGTTTGGAGACTGATACAATCACTTGCAAGCATCTGACAGAAACAACAATTTTCAAAATTAAAAATTAAAAAAAAAGGCACTCCTTAAAGTGGGGAGTCAAATGGCCTGTTTTGAACTCTACCAGTAAAAGTGTACTCACTATAAATATATACATATATATTAATTTATTCATTATAGATTCATAGATGTTAGGGTCGGAAGGGACCTCAATAGATCATCGAGTCCGACCTCCTGCATAGGCAGGAAAGAGTGCTGGGTTTAGATAACCCCAGCCAGATGCCTATCCAACCTCCTCTTGAAGACCCCCAGGGTAGGGGAGAGCACCACCTCCTTTGGGAGCCCGTTCCAGACCTTGGCCACTCAAACTGTGAAGTTCTTCCTAATGTCCAGTCTAAATCTGCTCTCTGCTACCCTGTGGCCATTATTTCTTGTAACCCCCGGGGGCGCCTTGGTGAATAAAACCTCACCAATTCCCTTCTGTGCCCCCGTGATGAACTTATAGGCAGCCACAAAGTCACCTCTCAACCTTCTCTTGCGGAGGCTGAAGAGGTCCAGGTGCCCCAGTCCCTCCTCATAGGGCTTGGCCTGCAAGCCCTTAACCATACAAGTGGCCTTTCTCTGGACCCTCTCCAGATTATCCACATCCCTCTTGAAGTGTGGCGCCCAAAACTGCACACAGTATTCCAACTGCGGTCTGACCAGTGCCTGATAGAGGGGAAGTATCACCACCTTGGATCTGTTCATCATGCATCTGCTGATGCACGATAAAGTGCCATTAGCTTTTCCGATGACTTCATCACACTGCCAACTCATGTTCATCTTGGAGTCCACTAGGACTCCAAGATCCCTTTCTGCTTCCGTTCCACCAAGCAGGTCATTTCCTAGGCAGTAGGTATGCTGGACATTTTTCCTCCCTAGGTGCAACACTTTGCATTTCTCCTTGTTGAACTGCATTCTGTTGTTTTCCGCCCACTTGTCCAAACTGTCCAGGTCTGCTTGTAGTTGTTCCCTACCCCCCGGCATGTCCACTTCTCCCCACAGTTTTGTGTTATCCGCAAACTTGGACAGAGTACACTTCACTCCCTCGTCCAAGTCGCTGATGAAGATATTGAAGAATATCGGTCCAAGGACCGAGCCCTGCGGGACCCCACTGCCCACACCCTTCCAAGTCGATACCGACCCATCCACTATGACTCTCTGGGTGCAACCCTCTAGCCAATTCGCCACCCCCCGGACTGTGTAGTCATCCAAGTCACAGCCTCTTAACTTGTTTACCAGTATGGTGTGGGATACGGTATCGAAGGCCTTCCTGAAGTCTAAGTATACAACATCCACCCCTACTCCTGCGTCCAGGCGTTTTGTAACCTGCTCATAAAAAGAGACTAGATTAGTCAGGCATGATCTACCTGCTACGAACCCGTGCTGGTTTCCCCTCAGCATAATTTGTCCTGCCAGGCTCTCGCTATAACATGTCTTCTTGCGATGACAGATTATTTAAAACTACCTGATATATGAACTTTTTCTAAACAAAATCAGATTCAAGAATGTCACTGGAAATAGGAAAAATGACACCGAAATTTAACAAGCAAGACAAAAAAAACCTTAAAATTTCAGCAATAATAGACAAGAATTTTCACTTGCCTGTTAAAAATTGGACTAAAATTGTCCCATTATATCTCAGCTTTTAATGCTAACCTTTCATTCATTATGCTTAGTGTATAGCTTTGATCAAGCTATAGATTCTATATGCTGAAAAATGTTTCATTAAAAATACGTGGCATTAAATTAGCCTACAACAATGTAGGCCATACTATCCTGCCACTCTACATTTTCTTAAACCTTGGAGTCCAATTCACACACACAAGTCAGATTATTTTATTTTTATCATAATAAGGATTGGATGTAATTTATTTCAAATCTGGCCAAAAGGGTATGGTTTCAAAGCAGTCTCTTTATGGTCTGAAATAAAAATAAAAAAATAAATTTAATAAAATGTGAGCACTTGAAATATTAAATCATTTACCAGCATGTCTGAAAACAGCTTCTACAGACATTGAGGAACTATTCTGAAAAAGCCACAAAGGATGAGGAGAAAAAAATAAATAAAATAAGAGCCCACCCCGTCAGCAGATTTTTATTCTGTAACTTTTAATAGGAAAAGCATGAATTTAAATCTCACTGCACTAACTGAAGGAGGGAAAGCAGTTTGAGTATGTACTGACAGAAAGTTATTTGTTTATTTTGCTGGAATTGTTTACTAGTTTTGTTCATTACCCAGAATTCATATAAGTGGACCCTTGATTGCCCATGCTCATTATGTTAATTCATGTTTTTAACAACAGTCAGTTAAAAGAATCCTCACATTAGAGTGAACAGTGTTTTTCTTTAATCTTCAGAGCCCCCGAAGAGCACAGATCTCTTGGTTGTTTCTTTCTAAAGGAAAAGCAAGTAACCACTATATAAAAAAAAGTCTCTATATTCTCAGAAAGGGAAGGACAAACATATCTTTATAATGGTGCTCTGTGTAGCAAAGTTAGTTCCTGGGTTTATAGGTTCATGAAAGGTGACTGCAGGCCTAGCATTCCAGCCACTCGCTAGGACTCATTACAAATTTACACGCCCTGGAAATGCACTGCTTATCATGAGAACAACTCCCATCTGTGTGGGATATTAAAGAACAGTTTACAGGAGAAAATAAAATATTCTAAGAGTAGCTTAATCCAACAAACCCCTTTAATCTAAAGAAATAATGAACAAAATAAAATATATTATGCTTCTGTTATATATATTATACTGTTCACATTGTCCAATCATCTTTTTACTTAGATTCACAGGGTTTCATAATCAATGGAAAGTCTTTATTTTTAAAACAAGAATTTGCTTATGAAATACAAATGAGAATTTTTTATGGTCAAATGCATACACTCCACATACAAATGTTCTGTGCTTAGTCACACCATAGCTACAATGCTGAAAAAAGAATATTACAAATAACGTATTTATATACAAATAATATGTATTATATTACAATTATATTACATGTTAATACAAATAAGTATGTATTATATTAACAGCTATTCATGTGTACTTTTTATTAGATTTTAAGGCCAGCACAAGATTAGTTACAAGTATTTGTCTAAAGGAATATTTTAAAAATTGAAACCTGATAAGGAGGTCAGCATAAACTGGTAAAGCAAAGACAGTAACCTCAGAGTGTGAATGCACAAGATAAAACCTTCTTTAAGAACATGGGATTCTCACTGTCTGTGTCACACTCCTATTATTCATGAGTTTTCATGAGGTCTTTGTTCTTAGGTGTATCCACAACCTTAGTAAATCATGTATTCCTGTGTTACATCTTATGGTACATTTTTTTTTAATATAGCATTCTCTCGCTATGCAAATGCACAAATATAATATCATTACAACAGTGCCTGGTAGAAATGCTGAAGTTATACATTTGTGTCCTAAAATGTGGCATAAATTCCTATTTAGCTGTAAAAGTATTTCTCCAGTGAGAAAGTTCATATAGGTTAATTTTCATGCCACTTGAACTTTCTGAACAGTTTTGTTTGTTCTCTTTTCATATATATATTTTAACGGGAAGACTTAGCATTTATTCTTTGTATGATGTTTTTGTCTGGGAGTTGGACTTTGCTTTTTTTTTAAGAGTATCAATGAACAACCAAACTCATTGTCTAGCTGCATAAAATGTTTTAGAAAGGTGGTTCCTGAATGCAAAGGGTTTGCTTTTTTGGAGAGGAGGTTCTAAAAACATGGCATACTGGGTCATTTTTCACCATGATTCATGTTACAAATGAGAAGTTGTGCTGCACTCACAAGTTGGATTGGTACATTTGGGCTGGATCTGTAAATGACATCTCTAGTTGGAACTACATTTCTCTTTCAGACTTTATTCAACAACAGAAAGAGTCAAGTGCATGGCTCATCAACAGTTATGCTTGGGTCCTCCTCCCCATCACCCAAACTCCCTGGGACATATTCCCTTCCTTCTTCAAAACATGCCTTTAATGAAGCATTAAAAAAAACCTTAAATCAAACAAATATACAAAAAATACATTGGGGTTCCCACAGGTACAAAAACACACCCCAGATACATGCCCACAAAAACCCAGGACAGGGGAGTAGGATCAGTGTACTATTCAGCAGGTTAGTTTTTCACTTCTTGGCATTTGTGGGCTCGTATCAGTTATGTGAATAGTAATCCTAAATACTTTGTTACAGATTTTTGCATAGTAATCAAAACCACATGCAAAATGTATATTAATATATGTATTAGTTCCTTCCTGGCTGCTATTTTACCCTTACTTTTTACTTTTCTTTATACCTCACTAAAGTATTTTTAAACATATTTCTAACAAAATGCTTTGTGTCCTCTAGCTGTTTTAAGGCACAGTTTTATCATACCATGTAAAACAGAAATGTAAACAATACTGACATAATTTCACGTTACACACATACACATGTGCACACACCCCCCCTCCACCCCCTTAACTAATAAGTTCAGTTTTAAAAGCTAGTAAATTAACTCAGGAAAAGGAGTCAACATGTCTTATCCATCTTCATTAAATCTGACTTCAAAATAATAGAGACAGGAGTAAATCACCCCCCACTGTTTTGGGCAAGGTTAAATTAATTTCACATAATGCTTCTCCTTTATTACACAGGATTCACCCAGTGATGCTGAACAGGTAGAAAAATGCAGCATATGTACTTCCATATTCATACACATGTGCTATGGCACAAGTCAGCACACCAAGCTACTGGAATACAGAACAAAAGTAATAAATTAGTATATATAACAAGGTACGTTTATTAAAGCTTGCTCTTTGAGGTTGTGATTTATTAAAACAATTCTAGGAAGAAAGGTTTTCAGTTTTATGTTTTCAACTGTTTTATAATATTATATACATTTTAATCTTACCACATTAATCCCCCTCCATTCCCCACCTTCTAGATATATTCTGCTAAACCTAAGAATAAAGTGGCATGGCCAGTATCAGTGTGTTGACCAGAGCCACAAACCGTTCAGGTAGCACAAAGAAGCTGGACATTGGCTGCATCTGGCCAGTTAAGAATTCCCTTTGCATGGTAGCTAGCTTAAAGCTGATGTGTTGCTAACATCTATGTTACCCATATAATAGAGGGGATACACTAGTAACTACTAGACTGACGAAGGATAATGTGCCAAGCAATTCTCAGGTAGTGAATGGGAAGATAAAGACCTCTGGCAACCCTACCAGCTGACATGCGTTTGAAAATCTATATAGCTTGAGAATCCACAGAATCAAGTCCACAGTCTGCAGAATCAAGGTGCTATGACCATCTCCCTGATGGACCACTCTCTTCTCCTCTGGTCCTACAGGCCTAAATTCTTCCCCGATTCATATTTGTTGCAGTCCTACTGAAACAGAGAGCTGGTAAGAGCTGAATTCATCTCAATAGCTTTAAAGAAAAGTTTTCAAGAGAAGACAACTGGAACAGCCATGTTGTTATTAGGTATGCACCAATAAAGATTTTTTTGACTGATACCAATGGCCAATTATTAACCAGCCATATTGGCATATACCGATCCAACAGCCGATATGCAGCCCGGCAGCTTGGAGAGCAGCATCTGACTAGGAAGTCTGTGGGGGGGAGGAGCGTGGGGGGCCCAGATTGAGGCCCCCACAGTGAAGGAGGGAATGGGGCAGGGGCAGGCGCAGCCCAGCTGGGGTAGGGTGGGGCAAGGCACAGGACGGAGGTGTGGATAACTCACCTGGGAACATTGGGAGTGGGGGTGGCTCCTGCAGCTGCACACATCCCCGGTGGAGGCATGGGGAGCATGTGCCCCCCCCCCAGATTTGTGTGCAGGGTGAAGGTGGGCTGTGCTCAGGGCAGGCAGCAGTGGTGCTAGGAGGGGGCTATAGGGTGTGCTAGATCCACCCCAAAATTCCCTGTCCCAGCCCCTCTCCCCCCCAACCCCAGGAATAGGCCAGCACAGCCCAGAGCCCACAGTGGGCATCCCATCCTCACCCCACTCACAAATCCAGGGGGAACGTGCCCCCCATGTCTCCCCTGGGGCTGTGTGCAGTGGCAGGAACCACCCCTTTCCCCACTCCCCACGCCCTCCAGACAAGCCAACCTGCAGCTCCACCCTGTGCTCCTTCCCAGCTGGGCAGCACCTGTCTTCAGCATGACAAGGGTGCCCCCCTCCATGCCCCTTGCCTGGCTGCACTCCTGGCCATGTGCACGCTGCAACTGCAAATATGCAGGAGGCATTTATCAGTGACATTATCAGCCACATCGGCCAAAAAAATCCAACTGCCGATAATGTAAATTTTCCTTTTATCAGTGCCGATCCCATATGGACCTCTAGTTGTTATGATGTGCAAAAACACTGTGCCAAAATCCTTAGTGATTTACAAGCATCAGAGAGTGTCATTACAATGTAATAGAGGGCGCCTGGGGTTGGCAAACTTTTATCCCAGATCCACAGTATACTTCTGATGCATATAACAAAATCAAACCTACAGCACTAAAAGCACCACATTATCACCTTTTTGCAGTTAAGCCACAGTAACGTACAGGAAAGCTCACTGAACAGCCAGCGGATAATATTCCTTGTTTTCATCAGCTCAACACTGAGCAAGGAATGACCATAAACTGGCAGCATTTTCATAACTCTTAAAACATTTTTTTTAACAAGCTCTTTTCCGATAATGGTGAGAAGTCTGTCCCATACCATATAATTAAGGACAAAAGGCAACATTTTGATGCAGGCTACTTAGGATCATGGGAGATTAAAATTCCCCTTTCGTCCCCATATTGCTACTCTGCATTCAGCAGGGTGGGGGAGCTTAGATGGATAGAGACAGCTCCTTAGGCTAATTTCCCATCCTCTGTCTCTATAGCCTATAGGTGGATTAGAAGTGAGCAGAGAGTACACAGAAAATGGTTAAAGAATTCTTTTGGTACCACACTTTCTACTGTGCCAGCTAGTAGAGGTGTGCAAAATGGGCCATATTAGATTTGGACTCGGCCTGAATTGGGGACAGTGATTTGATTTGTTGATTTGGACTACTGTCCCGATTCAATTCGGCCAAACCCAAATCTGAAGATTCGACGCCGATTCGGAGAATCAGCGATTCAGCCATAGACACAGCTTTAAATGTTTTTTCTACATACCTCAAGGTACCATGCACAGCTCATGAACACTGTGATGCTGGGGTGGATGGATCGTCCCACAGGAGCATGGGGGCACCCCCTCATGTGCTCAGCACGAACCCAGAAGCGGACCAGAAGTATTTCTGGTCCGCTTCTGGGTCCACCGCCAAGTGCGCAGCTCCATCCTGTGCTCCTCTCCGCCCCCCCAGCTCGGCCTCCCCCCCAGCTCAGCCATTGCCCGTGGGGGGACACCAGGTGCCCCCCCGACCCAGGAGGCACCAGTTACCAAACCAGGGGGCAGTGGAGGGGTTCCCCACAAGCTCCCCAGCAGACCCAGAAGTGGACTGGAAGTGCTTCTGGTCCACTTCCGGGTCTGCTGCTGAGCATGCTGGGGACCCCCCCCCCCCGCATGGGATGCTCCAACTGCCCCAGCATCTCAGCATTCACAAGCCACCTGGTACCTTGAGGTACAGCAAAAGCTCTGTTATTCAGCATCCCACAGGAATGGGGGATGCCAGTTAATCAAATATGCCAGTTAATCAAATATGCACCGTCCTGTGCAGTCCCTGGCGTCAGTGTGTCAGGGAACAGGGAGAGGGCCCCACGCAGGCTGCTTTGCTCCGGGCCATGGGGCAAAGAAGTGAAGAAGTAGTGAAGCAAAGAAAAAGAAGAACTAGGCTCGCACCGGCCCTTGGAAGGAAGATTTGTATTGACAGATGCCAGTTAGTGGAGCTTTCCGGTTGGTAAAGTGCCGGATAACACTGCTTTTGCTGTATGTATAAAAAATATTTAAAGCTGTGTCTATGTCCAAATCGTTGAATCTTTCTGAATCTCTCCAGACTAATTCGGAGGGTTCTGATTCAATTTGGAGCGATTAAAGGGTCTCCTGATTCAATCTGGAGATTCGGCCACTGAATTGGGCCAAATCTCTGCCGAATCAAATCAGCGACTGAAGCTTCGCACAGCCCTACCAGCTAGCACAGCATCAGAGCTAATCTGTAGGTGCATCTTCATGTGGAATTAGCACGTAGCAATAAACTCCAGCACTGTTCACACCGGAGTGAGCTGCTCCTGGGCACAGCATCTTAACACGCACCTAGGACTGCAGCTTTTTGAGTCAGGGTGGAGCAGCCCCAGGTTGACAGAGGAAACAGAGGGAGGAGGGGGGAGGCAAACCTGGGCTCTGGGTGGCAGTTTAGGGTGCTACAGCGCAGAGGCTGCCTACCTAACAGCTTGTCCCACACTGTGGCACCCTTGTGCCCCAGCCAGCCCCAGCCAGCATCTGTCTAAATGTACAATTCAGCACACTAAAAGATTTTGTCATAATATTGTACTTGTCCTGGACAGTACTATCCTCCAGCAGAGTTAGTTAATTTACTACACCGTAATGCAGGCACATCTGTAAACAGTGACACTTTCCTAAGGAGCTAGTTAGACAGCTCCACAGTAAAGTGTAAGTGTAGATGCACCCTGTGTGTAGTAAAGAGCTGCCACAGGTTACCATTCCACTGGAGCAAGTATGGCAGTAATTATGACCCTCAGACTCATAGTTCATTCTCTGGCCTGCTCCTGAGGTAGCATAGCTATATGCAACCCCCTACAAAGGGCAAGACAGATAAAGCAAAATTTTTCCAAACTGACCAGTAATTCTCAATGCCTTAATTCCTGGGTGCCCAACTATAGGCAAGAGCCTGGGAGGTGGGTATCCAGGCCTTTTAAGTGCAACATCTAATGGTGCCCAAAAAACCTGGAGTATCCTAAACCATTAACCTTGTCTAAAAATACCGATCAAAACTTTGCCTAAAAATTATAGGCATTTTCTAAGGAAGAAGACTAGACAACAGTTAGACTACATCAGGCACTGAATTAGGAACCCTGACCACAAATTCATTTATGAAATAATTACTTAAGGAAATATTCAAAATCAAGCATTTTAAAAATAAAATCTCACACACTAACCTGAATTTACTAAAATCAAATCACTGTTAAGTAGATGTCCTTTATGCTTTCTCCAGACAATAAATTTAATTAACCTTGCTGTTCCCTTGGATATAGTTTTTAGATTTGCATTTTAGCATCAGAAAATCACTTATGCATTACAACAAGATTTTCACTAGGTAAATACATTTTATCTGGATTGGATTCTATTCCCTTGGCTGAGATTCTGATCATTTAACAGCAAGAATGTTGCTATGGCACACAGGATGTCACTCAGGATGTGACAGTTTCCTTTGGTTTCAAACTACTTAAAAATTCTTTGTCACTATAGAAGCATAGTACTGCTTGGAAACTACAGTAGTAAAAACTATTGAGGACACTGGGTCCAATTCTACCATCCATGAAGTGAACGGTACTTTTGATTTTAATTTTAAAGGAAACAGGAATGGATTCCTTAATAACCTCAAGATAAAACTTTGTTAAAGCATGTGCATCGTTTCCACACTGAATTCCTGTGTGCCTGCTATACCCTCATTCATCTGACTGAGGTTCATCTGAATGCAGACAGCTCAGAAAGGCAGCCTGACCATACTAATCTGCACAACTACATTAATGTTAATAAAAAATAAAAAGATTATTTTCAGATTTCCAGTAAGACATAGAAATGAGGTGCTCTTAAATCTTTAAATTTTGTCATCAAAACAATAATTGTTAATATGAAAACCTTATAAATATATAATATGGACCTCATGCAGAATGTTAAATACATTTTATAAACGTTGGAAAAAAGATAATAGGTCATCTGATGTTGCATGGCTACTATTCTAACACCCAAATTCAATCCTACTAATATTTTACCCCCAAAAAATGTTAAGATTAATTCATACTTAAAACTATTATTTGTTTGAATAAACTAATTATGCAAGTATAAGCTAAAAGCATTTTTACTCTTCATAAGTATGCAGCAGAAAACTAAGATTTTGCATATGCATTTTATTCCGTTAAAAAGAAAGCCTGAAGAATTCAGCCACATACCAGAATAATTCTATAATGTACCTCTCCTTAGAAAGAGTATAACAACCTCCCCCATAGACTTCATTCTGTTGAATTACACAGGCTTTATTTCGATTAATATAGATTTAGAAATATTCTTTACTAAATTTGCAGAATCAAATAACCTAGTGAAAAACACTTTTAAGACATAATAATCAAAAACAAAAAATAAACACATGAAAACCTCAGATAACATTTTCAAAAGATGGCAGAGACATGTTTAGAAGTGGATCCTAAATCAGAAGACTATCCACAACCTGTCCAGTCTTGGTAACTTTATTTAAGAGGGTCACATCTCTTATTGCTTAAAAACTCACTTATCCTTGACTTTCTTCTGTTTGTCTTGGTAGAACTTTGCTTGAATAACCCATTTGTTGGACTAACATAACATTTTACTTGGCTTACAAGCAACATCCTGGTAAATGTGTATTTCCCCATTTCACTTTTTCTTTTCCAAGCAGATAATTGGACTTACACAGACACGTTTACAGAAGTTTAAATGAGGCATAGCTAGTGCTTTCAAAAATACATATAATTACCCACACCTACAATTTCCACTGAAAAAATAGGGCTACATAAGCAATACTCTTAAAGGAAGCAGCAGGATATTTGCAAAGTTTTAGTTAAACATAAATGCTGTGTATTTGAAGCTTATAGCAGATAAAGAAACGTTCACAGAGTTGAACAACCTAACACTTTACACATTAGTATCATCACTGAGTTGACTAATTCCAGCACAATGCTGTAGTGACTGAAACTATAAAGCTAGATGGAGCAAGAACCTGCTGCAAGACTTGTTCTAGAAGATGAACTTTAACTTGTCCTGCAAAAAACCTTAACCTAACCATCTCATCTTCAAACACAGTGGAACAGGACACAAAACCACGAACAAAATATCACACTGAAGCAAGTGACATGGAACACTGAAGCCACTGCAGTTTATGTCCAAGAAAAATCCCATAAATAGATAAGGATTAAATCCCTAAAACTACATGCTCAAATCACAGAAAACTAGTAAGACTAAGCCTAAAGGCAAAGCAAGGGCTTACTTAATGAAACAAAAAAAAATTTGATTTACACACTAAGTTTATATACATATAGCAGAAATCCATGTTAACTGAACAAACCACTAAAGAGGTGATAATGGGTTATGTTCACAATTATATATAAAACCTAACATCATACCATTCAGTCCATCTTGGTAGAAAGGTCTGATGCTTCTCTTTAGGCTGTAGGACAAAAGTTACAAACTGCAACAGGAGTAAAGGAAAGTTATTGCTGGGTCAAAGATTGTCTGCCTAAGCCAGGCAGGCTGAGACTGGCAGAAAAATGACATCGAAGAGGAGACAATAGAGAAGCCCAGAGTAATGAGAGCTCTGTCTGACCAGACAGTATCACTGCAATCTGTAAGCCACAGACAAGTAGTGGATCATATGCCAGCAATCAGGAGGAGAGCAGTCCAGATCCAGGGCATGCAGGCATGGTGGGAGGGGGAGGGAGGGGGGAGAAATAAACTGGCAGAAAACAAAACACCTCCAAGAAAGAACAATTCTCTCTCTTCTGCAGTGGTAAGTGCATGACACTAGGAAAGATACAGAACCTTTCCCTCAAGTAACAAAACAAAGAGATCAGCTATTGCCTCAGAGAACCATTACTATGAATTTGTAAAGGATCAAGTATGTCCTCAAGCATCTACAAAATCCAGAGGAAGATCCAGCTACTGCCCCCATGGATCTGACCAATCAAAATAGATGGCTAAGCATACAACAATTAAAAACTACCCTAGATGTCCACAGAAAAAGATGATTATCAAAGGGTGCAATTTTTTTATTGGATCAATAAACAGCTCCTATAATTCAAATGCATCATCTCAGTTAAGTTTAGCAGAATTAATGTGTTTCAGATAGGAATTTATTCAAAGAGAGGATGAAAAAAGGTAAAGGGCAGCATGGGTGAAATAAAGATGTGAGGAAAGGAAGGCTATGTAGAAAGCAGAGGAGGTGGTAAGCAGTGGGCAGCAAAAACAGCATGAACTAGGGAAAGTCTAGCAAAAACCCTCTCAAAACCAGGGGAAGGTTTTCATGGGAGTTGGAGTAACCAATCAAGGGTTCAGGCAGGAGGCAGGATGCATGTCAGCTGGGGGACATAATACAGTACACACAAAAATATTAAGGAGGACTTGGTTGGACAGAAGCTAATCCTGCTATTAAGGATTAAAGGACTTCTGTGTCAGCAACAAGTTGGACACAGCACTACTGCTGTTAGTTGAACCATGCTGAGTGCTCAAGAGAGCAAATGAAAAATTGAACAAATAGTTTTCAGTCCCTCCTTTATTGCACACAGAATCGAGGTGCATAAAAGAGCCAGGGCACTCAGGGACTGAATGGGTGGGGACAGGAATCAGGTGTCATCAGAGGACCTTTGACTGTGGCCCACAATTCTTTTTCTACTCAGCTAATGCACTGAGAATACTTTTGACAGTAGCCACTAAAAATAGAAAACATGTCAATAGGAGCACGCAGATATTTTATCTCTTCAGCAAGAACCAAAAAGGCAGAGGAAGAGGTGCAAGACAAGTCGGAATTACAGAAGCAGCAAACTGTTGCCAACTAGAAATCTCACCTGTCTTGCTCTACCTGGAACTCTGTGATTCCAGCAGAGGGAAGGCATAACAGTGAAAGAAAACCTGAAAATATATAATGCATGACTTAGATCTTTAGGTTGACCTGCATGCCACTTGTAGAAGCAGTAGCTTGGGTATGCTGAACAATTTGGTGGAGACCTGCAGGAGAATGGAGACATTACACTGTTCTTTAGAGCAGCATTTCTCAACCCATGGGTTGTGACCCAAAAGTGGATCACAAGAATATATGAAAGGGTCACAAACAAACTTTAAAAATGGATCAGTAAATGTTAAAAATGGATTCTCCTTTAAAGGAGAAAAATGTGGGAAATTCTGGCTTTTCCCTTGCAGGTGGTCAGAGGTCCAATCTGCAAGGGGCTGCTTGGGGCCCCCCTGCCCCACATACTGCAGGACTGGGGCTTGGGGGCAGTGGGTTAGGACTGAGGGGCACTGGGTTGGGACTGGCCATCAGTGTTTACAAATGGGTCCTGGTACAAAAAAGGTTAAGAACCACTGCTTTAGAGATTGGGAAGGATCAGACCAATCAGGCTCTCCTCATTTCAGCAGGCAGCATCATTAGGGTCCTAAATGGCACATCTGATGAATGGGAAAAAAGTGACAACAGTTATACCTGTAGTTGCCTTCTCACCTTATTTGGGAGTCTATTTAAGAAATACTGTTCTAATTTCAAGGCTTCTTGTACCAGATTCCCAAATACCTCAAGCAGATGGCTGGACCAAGAAAAAAAATTAAACAAGGCATAGAAAACCTAGATCACTTCAGTGGGGCTACAAATAGAAGGCTTCACTGGCTGCAAAAGTAACCAGCTGATGCAATTATTCTAGCAGTCGCCAGTAGACCATCTGCCCGATTCCCTGGGCTGCTGTTGTTGCAGGCTCAGCGGGGATCACTCCCAAAAGAGACAGGCCCCCACTGTTCAGAGGAAGACCATCTGCCTGATTCCCCAGGCTGTTTGTTATTATAAACTCTGCAGGGGCCAGTCCCTAAGAGACAGACCCACGCTTCAGGGGCAGCAGCCAAAGGACAGCGTATAGTGGCACTGACCATTTGAAGCCATTCATGGCAAGGAGTTGATGGCTGGAATGGGCAGCTGCACTTTCTCTCCTGTTCCATGTACGCCATTTTCCCTCTGTCAAATACCAGCAGTTATTTTTTTAGAGCATCTTCATGTCCAAAGCAGCTTCAATTTTTTTTTTTTTTTTTAAGGTTACATTAATCTGGGTGGAAGATGACATCTCAAGGGGAGTAAAGAGGATGACTGAGCCAGGTTGGAAGATACCAATGAGGCTTCTTGCAGAAGGAACTACGTTTAAGTTTCTACTCGCAAACCCCTTTTGCTTCCATTTCAGATAAACCTTTGGCTGCAGCAGAACAGCTACATTTCCTGGCATCAGATTTTTGTTTGGTTATATGAAGGCTGTTGTGAATACGAAAGAAATACTTTAAAGAGTATGTATGGCTTGACTCACAACTAAGCATTATCACCAATTTCCACAGACTAAAGTAGGCTCTAGAGGTTCAGAATGAAATGGGAAGAAAAGCTACATTTTTTTATAATTCTCCCTGAATAACATCAGCTGACCAATCATAAAAAACAGTTAAATTTGAGCCTAGGGGATAATTTCAAAGCAGATAATCAAAACCACTGGGTCATTCATTTTTAATTATTCATAAATTCCAAGCCTTGCACATCCCACAAATTCCATTTTTTCATACAAAACAAACATGTTAGGTGTTTACTGGTCTTCAAAGTAAATTGATTTTTCATTCAAATTCATACAAATTTCCGTCCAAAAAAATGGGGTGGGGGGGGAGGGGGAGGTTGGGATCTTTAAAATAACAATAAGGCAGAGCCAGTGACACACCCAAGGGTAAATAAAAAAGAGGCACTTACAAATTTGTAAAAAAAAAAAAAAAAAGGGGGGGGGGGGACGGGACAGGGGATGGGACAGGACATTTCTGGTTTTACAAGGCTTTCAAGCCAGCAGGCTATTGATACAGTAATCCATAAAGAATGATTTGGGTTTACTCCAAGCACTATACCATTATCAGTGCTATCTGAAATCTTGCAGAGGTCTGCTCACCCTGTAGGAGAAGGCCACCCCTTCCTGGTTGAAACAGGCATGGCATTTCTTCTCCAGCCCCCAGTACATGTAGTCTGCATCCATATCATCCATTCTACAGAGTATTTCCTAAACCCCAGGGTTCAGAGGCAGAGGAACACTGAAAGCCAGAGCCCATGTGAACATACAGTACCCCAAACTTGGATCACCCTGGCCTCCTGCATTAAGCAAGGTTGGGGGTAAACCTGGCAGCCTTTCCTGCAGGTGTGAAAACTACTCACCAAAATGAGAGAGAATCTCTGCAGCATCCTTATGACAGGATACTGCAGCCTCCAACAGGGTTTCTTCCACTTAATGGAACAATCTGAGCCATGAACTATTTCATTACTGGTTTAAAAGCACTTTTAATAATAGACTGAGAGTGACTACACCTCAGAGCACATCCCCATGCTTTGCAAATCCTCTGTATCAGCAGTTCCCAAACTCTGACAGATTGCGCACCACCAGTTTAAAATGATACAACCGTAAGTACCACCAGCAAACTTTTGTCATATAAATTAATTATAAATCTGTTAATGCACACCACTGACAGGTTGTCTGCATACCACTGGTGGTACCCGTACCAGATTGGGAACCACTGCTCTATATAAACAAATTTCACAGACTCTGCCTGGTGCACTGAGTATTACAGGGCTAGAATGAGACTCCACTGCTACAGCTCAAGTTGTATGAAAAATCCTGCGTACTGTTTTATTATTTGAGAAATAATGTGTTGTTATATTAATTAAGAGCCAAATTCAGAAGCACATCTAAGCCACCTTGTGTTGATGCAATTTACCTCTTCTTCTCATCCCTTCAACATGTGTTAAACAGTTCTTCCTTTAGATTCACACCACTTACCAAAGTGTAATTTAGAGAAACCTCATACAGAATACCTTTGAATCAGACTTTCAGGACTCCTGAGTATAGCTCAGGAGTTAAGGACTGAAAAGACATGAGCATAGAAAAAGAAACAATTGTAGGAGGGTTAAAGTAGCCACCATCTTCCTATAATTTACTTACTGCTTGCCCATATCTTAAACTTCCTGGTTTGCTGGTATAAGGGAGTGCAAGTCTAAAGGTGCCAAAGTGAAAAGAAATCAAAGTTATCTTAGCTCTGAACATGATGCAAACACCATCCTGTAATGCAAGGACATCCATGAATGATATAACTATTTAATCTATCATGGCCGTTCCTGATTTCAGAGTGGCTAGCTGTGCACACTCAAGGGGTTTTGGTATACTTGTATTTAATGGACCAAAATGGCATTTTAGATTCCCTATAATGATGTGGGCCAGCAAACAGAAAGATTGCAATAGGAAATCAACATTGATCCTTACTTGTACGTGGTACTAGAGACTGATCACATTGCCGTCTCAGCAAAGAGAAGCTTACAGAGCAAACGCACGATTCATTTCATTTTACAGAATGAAACAAAAAGCTATTTTGAGAGTTTTGTATGTTTTCAAATAATGTTCTCATTGGTTTACCCTATGTAAACTAAATAAATAAGAACTATGTACTTACAACTACACAATAGTTATTTTTGCCAATGGGGAGGGAGCATGTAAAAATCAAAACAAACTTGTATATTTCTTGCAGGATCTGAACTACAGCCTAAATGCAAAACAAGACTCAAATTCCCCAGAGGGTCTTTTTTCAAGTGGGAGAATAATAATAATGTAGTAGTAATAAGCACTTATATAGTGCTTTACATTTTCAAAGCACTGTGCAAACATCAACTAATGGGACATGCTAGAATAAGTAGTGTCTAAAATGAGTTTATGTACTGCATTATATTTTTCTACAAAGTGCTGTGACTGTTTTTAAAATTAAATTTCTCCCACATATTGATACCAGTGCAAATGGAAGAATTTTTTTAAAAGACATTTTTGTATCACAGTACAAATTACTCTACAACCTGCATTGGTCCAAATTCTGATTCAAAATAAGCAATTTATGTAGTTTCATAAACAGAAAACTTTTATTTGGTGTCTTAAGAACAATAAATATGCAAATTAAGTTTTTGGGATAACACATATGGGCAGTTACAGACACTTGCCAATGTTTATTAAAAGTAAGTCTGGCTTGTTCAAATGTAAGACCAACAAAGTATTTAATCAAAGGAAATGTTAATGGGCAATTTAGGCAAATGATAAAAAGTTGTCTTCATTTCAATTGTACAAACAAAAAAAAAAACCCCTTCCTTATTGGATTGGACAGTGCAGTTTAATTGAAAAGGTTTCCTAAGGAGGAGTAGATGTTCCTAGACAAGAGCTATAGAAACAGGCATCATTTTCTGTTTTTAAATTTCTTCCTATAGGCCAGCCTGATATCGTTTAGGTATGGGGCAGGGGAGAAAGCACAGAAAAAATATTTTGTTTTTGCATCCCTTCACATTTATCCCAAGATCTCAAATGGCTTTACAAGTTCACTTCCCTTGGTGAGGGACAGAAGGTTTACACCCATTTTGCATGTGAATAAACTGAACAAGAAAAAAATTAAGTGACAGTCCATATTCATTGATAGTCAGGGGTAGCAGTGGTAAAGCCATGACCAGAACCCAAGCATTCTCGTTCCCAGTCCCAGTCCAAACCATGCAACCTCCTTAGTGTAGACCAGGGTTTCCATTATTTACCATGAATTGTTTTGAAGTTGCACCCAGGACTCCATTGCATTCGAACTGTATGAGCACAGAACAAAAAGACTATACAAGTCTGAAGCAATAACGGAAAACCTCTCTTACTGTTTTCAAGTTAAAATTAAATGCAAGTCAAAAATGGGTGCTGCATGTATCTACCTTTAAGCATATGCTTAACTAAGTAAGAGTGAGTAAGCACAAGTATATTTATTGTTGCTGAGCTGTTTTGATAATGAAGATCGTAGAGCTGCACCAATAAAGATTTTCTTGGCCAATACTGATAGCCGATTATTAACCAGCCATATCGGCTGACAACAATCCGATAACTGATTTACAGGAATTCAGCCAGGCAGCAGGGAGAGCAGTGCCCTGCAGGTAGCTCTGTGGAGGGGAAGGGGACTGAGGGTGGGGGAGGGGGCAGATCAAGGCCCCCTTGGTGAGGGAGGGAGTAGGGCAGGGGCAGGGGGCACTCCCCAGCCAGGGCAGTGAACGGGACACAGGGCCCAGGTGGGATGCAGGACAGAGCTGAGGGTGGCTTGTCCAGGGGATCAGCATCCCAGCACTTAAAAATGGCTGGGGGGGAGGTAGCGCTTGAACTAAAGCACACTGAATGACCTTTAGTTCAAGTGCTTCCATCACCATCTTTAAGCACAGGGATGCTTTTAACAGGAGCCCAGCTGAGTGGGGGGCAGGCAGATGTAGGCTGCCCACTGCAGACTTGGGGCTCTCCACTCTGCTGCCTTTGCCCCAGGGGACCTGCTCCAGCCACACGCCCCCTGCCCGCCTGGCAGCAAGAGGTACAACTCACCACCCACAGCACTGCTGAGTGAGCGGGGGACACACAACTGGTATGGGGCTCCTGAGGGAAAGCAGCAGAGCAGAGCGCCCTGAGCCCATAGCAAGCAGCCTGCATCTGCCCCACGCACAAATCTAGAAAGGGTACATGCCTCCCCCATGCCTCCCATGGCAGGTGTGTACAGCAGCAGGAAGCCGTCCCCCTTCCCCACACTCTCCTGCCTCCCCTCCTCAACCCATTTGCATCCCCTGGATGAGCCGCCCATGCCTCTAACGTTAATTTTCCTTTTATTGGTGCCAATTCGATATGCAACTAAGACATCAGTGCACCTATAGAAGAGTCCTCAAAATATTCTATTAGCCTAAACTTAGAAATTTTGCATATGGGAGGAGCAGCAGAATGAACCATGTATATTACTTACTGCAAAAAAGGACAATTATTCTTAAAATTGACTCCAGTTTTATTCAAATAACATCTGGTACACAGGCCAGATAACAGCTCAACCAATACTGCCAAATAGTCCCACTGAGGGATAAGGGTATTTTGCTCTACCTTAAGCACCAAGGTAACAGCACAGGGAACACATTAAGCAATTTTTATACAACCACTTTGGTTGCCATATATATAACCTTACCAGAATTAAACTTTTTGAAAAGATACAGAGGTAGTAAATATACAAAGGAGGCTCAACAGTCCTGAATTTATTTCTTTTTAAATGTTATCTGCTTAAATATGAAATCCAGAGGTTCTACAAAACAAAAAAAAGCAGCAATCAGTACTCATAATTACAAGAATACCAGAAATACAAGGAAATATTTACTAACTAGGTTTCCCCCCCTTCTGGCAGATAGCCAATTGTTTCATTTTCTGCAAATAAAAATGGTCCCTTCACAGCATGAAAAACCATCTAAAGTTGCCACCTCAGAGATATTTTAAATAAAAAAGTAAACAATTCAAACATATTACTGTAAGTATAAAGACCTTGCCAGCCAACAGCTGTGTTGTGGCCAAGGGATCTTTTGTAGTCGTTTCAGACAATGCAGGCCTAATCCTTAACAAAAATCATAACTACACCGCAATTCCAGGAATGTAAGAAACCCTTGTAAATGAGCTTGTTATACAAAGCAACATTTGGGTCAACCATAATCAAAATTCTTCTAAAAGAAAAACTAAATTGAACAGAAAAACCAGCCGCATGCAACACCAGAAAATGTGATGCTTCAAAAATATCTTTCAGCAAAATCTATGTGAAAAGTGATTTGGCATTACAGTTTGTCTCCCATACTATGAAAGTACAGCACAACTGTATGTCTACACACCAACTTAAGTTTTAATTGTTGAGGGTCACATAACAGCCAGTTAGGGAAGATCCTGCTCTGTTGTGTGCAACAACCATAAGCAGACAGCTAAAAACAGAGCAATTTTAAATCTCTCCGTATCTTGAGATTTATCAGTGAGATGTATTACTCATGTTATTTTGGATGTGTTAAGACAAAGAAAAAGAAATGTGCTGTACAAAACCTTCCTTGCTTGAGCACAAGGTTGTTATCTGGCTGACTGCCTGTAACTTGCTTACAAAGTATAAATTTAGGAGTGAGTACAAGTTTTGAGTGATAGCTATGCACCTCTGATCTCTGGATAACATCTTTACTCCCCATATATCCAGAGATTTTTCCATGGTCTATACAGAATGTCACCTTGCCTAGTCACCAGGGATTATCATTAAGGCAGAAAAGAATTGTAGTCCCGTAACCTAAAAGCTACATGTACAGCCTCTACATGTCTGCTTTCCAGCCACCAAACCTGGAACTGAAGCTGTAATCTCCCATATGGCAGCATGTGTAAAGCTTTATCCAACATATTTAGGTTACACAACTTATAAGCAAATGAGATGGCGGTGGGGGGGGAGCTCTGTAAGAAATTAACTTCCTGTTTGTATAACTGGTCTCCACATATATGAGACTGTTTCATTAACAAGACATACAAAATAGCTATACTGTGTATGTGGGCAAAATGCACTGAAAAATCTGGTGTCCATGACAAGCAACACAGGAAAACTATGAAATAGTGCCCATGTAGTCTGAGTAAGCAGTTGGGCCCTAGTTCAACTGCTAATTGGTAATTTCTCACATAGATCATGAGACAGTGGGAGTTTGATGTTGACTTCAACAGGAACAGCTTTTAGGCGCTGACTTTCAATAGGACTTCGTTCCTAAATCACTTACAAACTTTTGAAAATCCCACCCTTAATGCTGGTCTTTTGCACTGAAATGTTTGGAAGAAAGCTCAAGGGAGTCGTACAGACTTGAGCTTTATATGGCTTCTCCATTTCACACTCATTTCAGTAAATGTTTCTTACTGCAGCTCACTTAGTTTTACACCTTCTCATTTAATTTAACATTTGGGCTTTTGTATACACAGTATCCACAGCAGAGGTGAAAGCCAAAATACTCCATACCTGGACCACAAGTTCACTCTACTCAGAAACCAACCAAATTGCCAGATTAAGTTCCATTATAAAACTTAGATGAAATGATGCAAGTTCTTACCTAAAACTTGTTGATGTCTCTAGATCAGGGGCAGGCAATTATTTCAAATGGAAGGCCATTTACCGAGTTTTGGCAAGCCATTGCGGGCAGCATGGGTAGCCCCACCCCTTGACAGATGACCCACCCACTGGTCCCTATCTTGGGACTGGATGTCCTGCCCCCTAAGCCCTGACCTTTGTCACCAGAAGTCCCTCCCCTTTCCCCTCAGAATTACTCCTTTCAGCAAAAGGTTTTGCCATGTCTGAACCAGAAAATTACCAAATTATATTCTAAAAATCAAACATACTACTACATTCACTGATTTCATTTCAAAAAATATTTTTGTCCATTTTACATGAGTTTGTGTAGTGTACATAGAGGTGACAGTATAATAGCTTAAAATGAAGTCTTACTCTTGTATAGTGGGGGGGGCAAGGGTGGGTATAGATTTGTGGGTATGTGGGGTACAGGGTATGTGCAGGGCTGCCCCTAGGTGGGGCAAGCAGTGGGCTGCCTCAGGCTCCGTACTTTGGTGGCCCTTGTGGACAGTGACAAAAAGGCTCCACCGCGGCTACGGACTCTGTGGTCTGGCTGATCGCCACTTCCCACCCCACCCCCCGACTCTGCACTTAAGCCACTCACCACACCCCCCAGCCCCACACTGGCTGATATGCCCCGGACCCCACACACACCTAGGGATGGCTCTGGGGGGGGTCGGGGGGGATTTGTGGTGAGGTGGATAGGTGTGAAGGCTGTGGGTGGGTATAGGTTTTGTGGGGGGTTGTGTGTACAGGGAGGGTGGCTGGGGAGGGTTTGTCCACAGCCTGCTCCCACCCCACAACAGGCAGAGCCTCCACAGCATTCCTGCAAGCCCAGGCTCCACACTCCTGGCCTCAGCTCACCAATGCGGACCCCATGCCCACTTGCCCCCGTCTGCCACTGCTGCCCTTGTCCTGATGCTTCCCCGCCCCTCCAGCCACTCAGACACCACATCCCAGCTGGTCCTGTGGTCCCAGGCACTGTAGCTGGGAACCACGTGATGCCAGAGCGTGGCGGGTCGGGGGGTAAGTAGGGAAATAGCTGCAGCAGGCAGAGGAAAGGGGCAGCAAGTGGGTGCGCAGAGCACAGAGACAGCTGTGTTGCTGTGTTCCACGCACCTGCACGCTGCTCCTTCCCCCCTGTCTACTGCAGCCATTTTCCTGCTCGCCCCCGCCTGCCTGCTGGCTGACTTCTGGCACCATGTGGTTCCCAGCTGCAGCACTGGGACCACAGGAACCAGCACTGGGACCACAGGCCCCGAGGACTGAGGCAATTGCTCATGGTCCTTCCCTGCCTCCCTCCCCCTGTCCTTCTTATCTGTATTTCCCTCCATGCAGGGAGGCAGGAGCAGTCCCAGATCAGAAGCCTCAAGCAGCCCCTGCTAGGCAGAGGCTTCCAGCTGGGGCTCGAGGTAGGAGGGAGCTGTGAGCTGGATAAGGGGGCAGGACAGGGCCAGGATAGACTTTCTGCTGTGGCTGTTTAGTTATGCCACCAGCTCCCCCTGGTTCCTACTGCCCCTGGCTCCTTTCATCTTTGACAGGCAGCCAGGGGCAGGTAAGTATCAATTTTCTACATTATTAGGGGCCCCACAGGCCAGATAGAATAGCCTGGCAGGCTGGATTCGGCTTGTGGACTGTATTTTGCCCACCCTAGATTAATTGAAGTTCTGTTTTCAGTTTCAATTCCATGGCTGTAGGAGATCTCCAAGAATTACATGAAACTCTGCTTCTTTAATTTTCAGGGACAGTCCTAAATTTGATTTAGATTCTGCAATAAATCATGCAACTCTACTAGTGCTCAATTAAAGACATACTGATGAGACAATGCTGCAGAGAGGGTCCCACACAAGCCTCTGTGTACCATATATGCTTCATTTAAACTGGTACCCAGCCTTTCTCCTAAAGCAGTTTGCATGTACAGATACAATACTGACCAGGTTTACAAAATAAAACTTGAAAAAAATCTCATCTTACTCTCAAGCTCAATTTACATACAAAGAAAGAAACTGGAGGGGGTGCAAAGAGCAGAGACTGAGTTCTTCTGGCTTCGCTATGCAAAATTTCATCAATGACATTTGCTCAGATCTTCAGACAAGTGAGGTTTATGGCCCTTACCATTCTTCCATTGATTCTCCTAATTGCAAGAACCTAAACGGTGATTTTCAACTATAATATTAGTCTCCATCTACCTAGATATTTATTCCATTTATCATCATAGACTATGAGCCTATTAAATAGCTTAATTATGTTAACCTTATGTTAAAATAGGTGTCTATCTAGTAACATGCATGTGCAAGCCTTCTATTTGCACATACGGTATCTAGTACAGTGGATTCCTCTTATTGGAATCACTTTGGGAAACAGTGACTTTATTCTATTCACTGGCTGATTCCATTAAAAGAAGTCTGGTTTTTTTTAAGAACACATATACTCACTCTTCCCTCACAGCCCCCTGACCCTGCTCATGCCTCTCTCACTCCCTTCCCACATCCCTGCTGGTGCCCCTCTCCCCCCACCCACAGCCCCTGCTGAAGGGGCCCCCAGCTATGGGCTCAGGCATGGGGGTGGAGCCAGCTCTGGCTCCCGAAGGAGGTGGGGGGGGTGGACCTGCACCCCCCGGATCTGTGTGTGGAGTGGGGGTGGGGACAGGCATGGGAAGTGAAAGCAGCGACACAGGGCTGTGCCCCTCAAAGCTACTGTGTACACAGGAGGCACATCACCAGGAAGCCCGGCCCCAGCCCTGCCCAACTCCCTCCCTCCCTACAGGGACTCAATTTCCTGCCCACCCCCGCCCCCCCCCACTTACCTGCGGAAGCTGCTCTCCCAGCTGCCTGGGGCCATGTGCACGTACAGTACATGCACGTGGCACCCCTGCCTGACCGCCCTCCTCTCACTCCCTCCCAGGCCCCTGCAGACTGGAACTCTGCCAGCCTGCAGAGGGCTTCTCACAAAACCACAAAATCCCCGAGCTTCTCTGGTAAAATGATTCTACAAACCGAAAATTTTGATTCTAATATGAGCAATTTTCACATGTAATAATGGTTTGGGTTTTCCCATATTGATTCAAATAAGTGGCTGATTCTATTAACCAGTGATTCTATAAAGCAGAATCCACTGTAACACAAGTAAAGTATACCACAGGACGTCAGCAGTTGTGATCCACAATTTCGTCCCCTTGTATGACCCTACTAACCCTATACACACAAGTAGTTTTCAACATGTGTGCTTCCCAGATTAGATCCTAAACTATCATCTAGTATTAGCCCCTTCAGGCTATTTTGGTTTGCAGAATCCATTTAACCCATTGACTTTGTTACTTTAAAAAAGTTTCAGTTTCAAATTTTTAAAAAACCTTCAAAAGGAAGTTAATACACATGCATGATGGAAGATCAAAATATTTCAGCAGAGAAACAGATTTTGGATTCAAGTTTACAATAAATGGTTATAAAGACCATAAAAAAGATAAATCCTTTCAAATAAAGGCACTGAGGTCTCCTTTTCAAAGCATATGGAAACATTCTGCCACAAAAAAGGTAAGATGGAGCAGCAGAATGGTGCTGGCCACAAGACAGCAAATGAACAGAAACAAAAAGGCAAAATAGCATAGAGGAGTGTTTCCATTTTCATCTATATAGAACATAAAAGGTATTATCTGCAGTGACCTCTTCATTATGTCTGCTGTTTTTGTCTACTGCAGTGATTTGCAACCAGTGTGCCATGACATCCTGGGGTGCCATGAGGTCCTTTCAGGGTGTTGCAGTGTGCCACACAATATTATTAGCACTGTCACATGTGCAAACACCTATATACGATTCACAACAAAAACCCAGCTTCCAAATAGAAATCCATAGTGATAAAAGCATTCTGACCTGTTGTGGTCTTTCTGGATTCTTTGTGACAAAAGAACTGCTCTATTATTTTTCCATAGTCAAGAAACAAGTGAAAGCTAAGAGGGATGCCTAGAGTCTAACAAGTGGTGGTTGAATTTAAAAAGGTTGAGAACCACTGGTCAAGTGGAAGGACACAGCTGCTACTCCTAAATCTGCCAAATAGCAAGTTTCCCATGAAGCCTAGAACACCTAAAGAATTCAGAAACAACTAAACCAGGGGTTGGCAACCCCACAGCATATGTGCCAGAGCATGGCATGTAGACATTTTGCTTGGAACACCAGCCCTCAGGACAGATGGCAGGGAAGTCGCAGGGGGCCCAATCCTTCTTGTGGCAGCACAGCCCTGGCCCCTTTCACGCCATCCACCCCAAGGCATGCATGCACCCACCAACGGCAATGGGTCTGGACCCCAGCGCAGCCATTTGCAGCCTCCCAGCTGCCTACCGCAGCTGGCCCAGGCTCTGGACAGGCACCTGCAACCCAGCCAGGGCTGCTCACAGCAGTTATTTTCATCTACATAGAACATATAAGGAGAGGGGGCTGCAAGCAGCTGCACTGGGGTCTGCAGAGCCCTGACCCAGCTTGTTGCTGGTGGTGGGTGCACACGTACCTCAGGGCAGACGGCAGGGAAGGGGGCAGGGCCACTTTGCCACAAGAAGGATGGGGCCCCTCCACCGTCAACCCTGAAGCGTGCATGCACTCTCCGCTGGCAAAGAGTTGGGCCGGGGCTTTGTGGACTTCAGTGCAACTGCTTGCAGCCTCCCCGCCACCTGCTGTGAGCAGCCCGGGCTCTGTGGCAGGAGCCTGCCCAGAGCCCGGGCCAGCTGTGGCAGGTAGCAGGGAGGCTGCAGGCAGCTGTACCACAGTCCACAGAGCCCCGGCCCAGCTCACAGCCACGGTGGATACATGTGTGCCTCCGGGCAGACGGCAGGCAAGTAGCTGGGGCTGCACTGCCACAAGAAGGATCAGGCTCCTCATGGCTCCCCTGCCATCCGCCCCTGGCACACCAACTTCCTACAAGTAGACTTTACAGAGGGGTTTTGGCACTCTTCCCAAAATGTTGTCAAGCCCTGACCTACACTAATATATAAGGGATAGCTTAATGCAACCCAACACTAGTATTCTCTGGGCAAGGGGAAAACCAGAGAGAATAAATCTTTGAAGCCAGGCAACAGATAAGGAGATACAATACAACTACAAAAAAATAAAAATATCAGTCATGGTAATTGATGAGAATCAGTGGGTTTGATTGTAATTTTTATAAACATACCTCACTTGCATTTTATATAAGCCTCAAAACTGAAGACCAGTATCAGATTTAAACTAGAATTAAATCAGTATTTAAACTAGACTTCCTCTAAATGGTAACATAATGGACTTTTACCTCAAAACCACATCAAGTGAACCCTTAATAATGTCACAACCCAAGGGTGTGATTTTTGTTTGTGTGCGCTTCGGCACTGCTAAATTATTTCCCACCACTCGTAGCTTTCTTTGCAGGGTGCATTTCTAGGTTGCAAAAAGAGAAATGCATGGTGCAAGGTGTTCTCGCCATTCGTATGCAAATTTGTGTCCCACTATTGGCCAGTTCTAAATCATTCCCACGTGGCGGCTAGCGATTGGCATGCTAGCCATATAAGAGGCTTGAGCAGTTTCCGCCCAAGTTGGAGGACTCCACAACTATCAGGAGGAGGAGAACTTCACATCTCATGAAGATCCCTAAGCGCTGCGGAGCCTATCGGACCCAGTGTGTATCTCAAGAAGACTATAGAGGTCTGATCAGCCTCTCGCCTCTCCCCGTCACCGCCTGATCCCTCGACGTACCCTTCCCTGCGCGCAAGTTCCACGGAGCCTAGCAAACTTCGTGTGAGTGTATCCAGAGCTCTGTCCGGGTTCGAGTCCTGCAGGTTTATCTTCCCATTGCCAAAAACCCATTGTGACGTACTCTCGTGTTTTGCATCTTCCCGTCGCCGAAAACCCCCTGCGACATACTCTCGTGCCCTGCAGGTTCGAGCTTTGTTTTGTTTTGTTTTGTAACGGCAACTCAAGCAAGTTTTCCTGCCTGCACCGCAACCATCTTCGGTGTAAGTAAAATAATCTTAAATCAACCACTAAGCGTCCGTGCCTAATTCTAGTGTGCCACCTGCCTTCCCCGACCCGGCGTGTCTGGGCTGCTGGCCACAGCCCGCCGCGCGAAAAAACCCCCGAGGGCCTCGGACCGCTCCCGGCCCACACAAATAAGACCTCAAATTCCATGCAGCATGTAGCAAGTGATGGAGAGAGGTTTGAAGCCTATAAAACAAAACAAATAGCTTTCCAAGGTAAAATTTTTACCCTTTGGTTCACCCTCTATTCAGCCAATTTAGGTATTTTTTTAAATTATTCTTTCCCTTGCAAGTTACCTTGAATTTACTGCTTGCTCCAGCAGTGCTTTAAGAATGTATTAGGTGAAAGGTTGCATGGTCTGCTCTATTCCTCCTGTCATACTGGCTGTG
Source organism: Alligator mississippiensis (assembly GCF_030867095.1). Classification (NCBI taxonomy): domain Eukaryota; kingdom Metazoa; phylum Chordata; order Crocodylia; family Alligatoridae; genus Alligator; species Alligator mississippiensis. Next base: position 52,579,013 of record NC_081833.1, on the reverse strand, counting down.
CTCCCTAGTCAAATCGATGATTGCTGGGGGATGCATTGGTCTACAGGTCACTTCCTGTTCTGTGGGCATGGAATCATATCACGATACCTTAGACAAGCGCTTATTTTACACGATGTTAACTCCTCCTCCTGCTCCTCCCACTAATACATATTGACATAGAGATTTTTTTTTTGTGGTTTTCCATAAATCTAGAGTAAAAACAAAAGCCTCATTTAAGGAAAACCAAATAGGATGAAAACATCCCTGAAGATATTTTACAGAACAAGAGCACTTTCCATTTCCAAAAGTAATATAGTATATATCATAAAGAGAGGGTAGAGAGGAGCATGGGAGGAACACAAAGCAGGAAGACTTAATTAAAACTTCCACAGGCTAAAAATATGACAAAAGAAAATGTGAGGAAAGGGAAGGAACTTTTTGTCATGTGGAGGTTTATACATGATACATTATCTTTAATAATATAAAATAGGTTTATTCCTTTTTCTGCATGCCTGTGTGATACAGGCATTGAAATGGGCTCAGATCTATGGTTATTTGGAACAGCAGCACAGACAGTGAAAGGAAGGAGTACTACCGTGGACACAGTGGGCACATCCACATATGCAGACACATGCGCTTGCAGCAGCTCAAATAGGAGTGACACAAATTTGAGCTGGGGATTTTTGCCTCAACTTACATGCCCGGATATGCACTTTGGTGTGAGGCACATTGTGCCACTTGGGGCAAAATAACCCTACCCAGCTCCTCCCAGATCTGCAGCCAGGGGTAGCTAGAGCCTGTGCTGGCCCCAGCAGTATAAAAACCTGTCCTGGAGAGCAGCTTGGGGCTACTTGCCCTCAGGAGCTTCTGAGGCCCAGCCAGTCAGTGTCTGGGGACATTACCCCTTGTGCCAGCTGGACTGCTGAAGCAGCCCTGACCTGGAGCAGCCCCTGCTCCCTCTACCCACTGCAGCAGTCTGGCAGCGGGGGCTGCTGCCTGGGTGTGACCTGCTGCCACCTACAACAGCATCCGCCCCCTTGGACCTGCAGTCCCATGGCTGCATGCCTTGCAGACCTGGATGGGATGCCCCCGGTCTGCCATCTGGGCAGCTATCGCCCAGAAATTGTGCTCCTTGCGGTGGCCCACACTGAAATGTCCAAGAGTGTCATCTTCGCCCCAAATGGCCAGGAGGTCAGCCACCTCATCTGCTCTCCAGTTGGGTCACCAGTGTTAGCCCTGGACAGACTCCTTTGCCCAGGTCTCGCCACTTGTCTCACCAGCAGAGATCCTGGTGCTCCCATTTAAAAATTGCAAATTGTCTGATAAGAAACCCAATTCTTTCATTAAAATACCCAAAACAGTGTTCTTTCACTATTAAAATGAAATGCCAATATATATAGAGATCAGTTGGGCAATGTGTTATTGATATATTTACAATTTTAAAGCAATTTGGAAGCCTACCAGTGCCTCTATCATCATAATAAAATAAATTCTAAATATCTATACACTTTGGCATTTACTTTTGGGTTTTTTGTCATAGCAAAATCAGAGCTGGCCTACCCTCTTCGCTCATCAGGATGTGCAGCACTGAGCACTACTGATATACCAGTGCCCTAGGCCTGCCCTAGCTCCTTACTTCCAACCCACAGCCTGCCCCAAGCCCCAGTCCCCTCAGTCCTGATCCACAGGGCCAGGTATGTGGGCGAGGGGTGGCTTGGGGTGAGGGGTTTGTGGGTGGATTGGGTGGGGGGGCTGTGTGAGGCAGGCTGCTTAGGAAGGCTGGGTCCCCTGCACTCTGCAGAGTGCAGCCCTCCGCACATCTCATAGACTGCCCCCCACAGGACCACAGCTCCCCCACAGCAGCAGTCATCGGGGTGCTCAGGGCCTCCAGGCACAATCCCCCCCATGTGGCACAGGATGGTGCAGCCTGTTCTTGGCCGCCTGGAACCCAGCACTGCCTCTGCCATATCGCATGGGTACGGCCTGGCTCAGTGCAACACCATGCACCTTAAGGAAGCTCCGGGACACTCAAGCTGTCACCCAGGGCCCCGCACTGCTCACAGGGATCGCCTGTCACGCCAGGCCGGGTCCTGCATGCACGGAACCGGGCCAGCCCAACAGAGCATGGAGCCGTGCATGCAGGACCTGGCCCGGCGCGGGGCCCTGGGTGACAGCCCAAGTGCCCGGATCTGCCCAAAGGTGCACAGTGCTGCATGGCACCAAGCTGGGCTGCACCGTGCAATGTGGCCTAAGCAGCTCCAGGTGCCAGGCGGCCGGGGCCAAGCTGCGCTGCCCTGAGCCATGCAGGGGGGCTGTGCCAGGAGGCTCCAAGTGCCCTGACAACCTCTGCTGCTACCGGTAAGCTGTGGGCTGTGTTGGGGGGTATATGGGCCCTAAAGGGGGTGGGCAGGGGACCCACCCCTCCCGACATGCCCCCACCCATAATCCCCCACGCCTTCACAGCGCCCCCCTCCATCCAGGCCCCCCTGCCCCCACTTACCTGGAGTGGAGCCCGGGTTCAGGTCCCTGCAGCCTGCACCACTGTTTGCCCTGCATTGACAGACAGCATGATTTAGCACTGGGGCAAGGGGCAGCCATAGAGATGCTCTGGCTGGCTACCAGAGTGTCTCTCTTTGGAGGACCCAAGCCTCCAGCTGCCTCAGGGTACGGTCCTGGATCATGCCCTGCCCTGCTTTCCCCCACCCCCTTGTTTTATTCTGATACCTGGATATTCAGGTATCAAATTTTAAGCCCCTGCTGCAAATATGCAGACCACAAAGGGGTCTCCCATTCCCCACCATCATCCTCTTGAACCCACAACACTGCAGTTGAGACCTCTTCCCCACATTTCCACTCACTCTGGAAGTATATACAGCCTGGGCGGAAAAACTGTTCACTCTGTCTGTGCGCCATAACCCTTCCTCACCCCTACGTTTGTATAATTTATAATCTCTTTGGGATGAGAACTGTCTACTACTCTGAATTTCTACGCTGCCTAACACAATGGGGCTCCATTTTTGGTTGGTTCTTAAATCCTCCCAAACAAACATAATAAACAATAATGTGGAAAACCATAAAATATATTAGATGAACAGAGGCACAAATAGCTTATAAACTGCTTATTTTTTAGCGCATGTTGTCAGAGTGCCTGTATATACACAAGAGGAAAAAAAAGATCTTCCCTATTAGAGGCCAGAAACTGAATTATATACCAAGATGCACAGCATTAAACCAAGAGGTTGAGAAGTGCACGTTGTTCTCATCTTTCCCGCTTCACTGCTGAGAGCACCAATCTCAGCTACATGGGGAGCAAGCTCTCCGTTACTGCACCCCTTTATAGCATCCTGAATCCACTACTGCATTTTTCCTCACATACAAAGCAACCATGTAATTTAATTTCATTCTAAATGAATTTCAAATTAAGGAAAACAAAAGCAAAATTGCTTTTCAAGAACACAGGGTCTTTTTTACAACATACTTTATCAACCCCACCTCACAAAATGGCAGCTGCCTCTGCAGAAAGGCAAACTATTTAGCATACGTGCAGTATTGGGGAAGCATAGTAATACTGCTGCATAGTAATATAGACTATATGTTTAAGAGGTACAGGCTTCCCTCGCCAACCACAGTTTTGAGTATCCAAACTTAATATTCTATATACCATTTTGGCAACAACGGTATAAAGCTTGAGTAACCACGGTTTTCCGTGGCCACATATCAGCCCGCCACCTGCCATTTCAAATCACCAGAGCTCTTGCTAGCCACCCATGGTGCTCCCATCTTCTCACGCACACTCAGTCTCGTGTTACACTTCATGCTATTAACATCCAGTCACAGGTGCTCTGCATTTTTCTCGTGATTTCTTTGCGATTCTTTGATTTTGCTCTTAATCATGGCCTCTAAGCACATGAGTGGAGAAGGTGAGCAATTTGGAAAGAGGCCCAGGAAAATGATGTCTTTGGAAACAAAATTGGAGTTGTTGGATCATCTAGCAGGTGGAGAGAGTGTGGCGAATGTAGGAAGGCATTTTGGTATGAACAAATCCACTGTGAGAACCATTAAGAAAAGTGAGGCTACTATTAAGGCTAGTGTTGTGAGTGGTACACCAGGAAGTGCTAAAGTTTCTTTAAAAGACCCACTACTTAACAGTGAATCTTTTTTTAAGCTATTAAAGGTAAATAAAAATAACTTTTATACACTGTATGTTCCTTTATTATTCATATTCAAGCCCCTATCCCCATTTTTCCCATAAGCCTTTTATCTTACCAACCACAGTTTTGCCAACCATGGGAACTTTCAGGACCCTAACCCCCGTGGTTGGTGACGGAAATCTGTATACCTTACTTTCCAGGTTGGTCTAGGGCCAGATCTACTCTTCAAGTGTTTTGCTGGTATAGGTATCTTAAAATACAATACCAACAAGGTACCCCTAGTGTGAACACACCTGATACAGACTAAAACAGGCTGCTGATGGCATAAATTATTCAAGCCTGATCCTCCTCCCCAACAACCAAAACAAGCCATGCTGATGAAAGCTCAGTTTTACCACTAGAACTGAGTCTATTCTAAGGGCACCTATACATGCAATGAAGCTCTACCCTGACATGTGCAAATTAGCAAGCCTCAGAGCACTCAATTAATTGAGTCCGCTAGAGCGTGCTAATTAGCGCAATCCAGCAGCCTGTGTCACATGTATTCAGCATCCCCACATTTCAAAATGGAGGTGGGGTCGCTTTGACTCAGGGGTGGGCAATTATTTTGGGTGGAGGGCTGCTTACTGAGTTTTGGCAAGCCATTGAGGGCCGCATGACAGGCAGCCAGGGAAAGATAAATATTAATTTTCTAAATTTTTAGGGGCCCCGCGGACCGGATAGAATAGCCTGGCGGGCCGCAAATGAGCTTTAGTTAAAGTGCCCTTGCCACCATTTTGAAGCACAGGACGCTGAATACGCCTGAAGCTGCTGGCGCTTTAATTAGAGCAGCTCTCAGAACCGCTTTAATTAAAGCGCCCTCCCCCTCCACTCTGTATAGACACATGTATGGGCACATGTACAGACACCCCAAGGGTTTTTTCCAACATTCTTATGATGGCAATACATTACACCTCACCACAGCCCTGATCAACATAGCTATGATGGTAAAGCTATTCAGTGTAGACCTGACTAAGGTGATATGTATCTGCATCATTCTTTCACAAGCACTCTTTAGTCATCTACTTAGGCAAAGCAGTATGTAGCAAAGTGACAGAAACTAGAGTCTACAGTCAAAAGATGTAAGAACAGGTCTTGTTGAAAATGGAAAAGTGGTTTAAATGGAAATAACCCAAGCACTAAACACCCTTTTCTCCATTATTTTTTAAATGAGATACTGTGGCTTTAAAATAAAATATACTGCCAATAAACTGAAATTATATGTTATATATACATATTCTAATGTAACTAAGTACTTCAAAATTGGTCTAATTTTCTTTGGACCCACTACCATCTGTCCTTAGATTAAGAATTATGGTATTCAGATTGTACCTCAAGATAAACTTTCATTAGATAGAGTTTTGCTGGGAGACCAATCATATTTATTAACTGGAATAGTCAGCATCCCTAGTAGCCCAGGCACACAGTGGATTAAAAAGGCAGCAGAATAGCAGCAAGGCAAGGCTTAATGTTCTGCAAAAATTAAAACTGTAGACCCTATATTTAAATTTTTTAAATTTTTAAGTGGACTTTTAAAGCAGGTCTCTAAGTGACAACACAAATAAATGATTTTGCTTCCCCTTTCCTCACAAATCCCTGAATAAAAGCATAGAACAGATTCTTTTCTGGAGGTAACTGGTACCTTAAACTCTGTTGAAGGTAATTGTTACTCTACCCTCTTTCTGTTTGTTTGCTGAGGTTTTTTTTGTTTTGATTGCTTTATATACTCCAATCAGACAATAATAGTTTTAAAACAACTGGTCTAATGTCCTCAGTTCTGCCACTAATAGCTATGCAACACAGAGCATTTCTTGGATGGATGTGTATGGGGATACAAAAACCTCATTTACAATTTGGCATCTCAAGGAAGACAGGGTGGTTCAACAGCAGGTGACAAATTAAAAGCTCATTTTTCTACGCATTTTCTTTAGAGCCACATTTTGAATACAGACCTACTGGCAAGAAAAACCAAAAACCCCAAACCAATGATCAACTTATTCTTTACAAAATGAGAGCGGGGTCTTCACGTTAGCTCCTTGTGCATTTTACCAACACACTGCAAACCCTGCTGACATAGCCTCTATAATTATGCTACAAATAGTGGCACAATTGAATACTGCAACTAAAAGGATATCTTTCTTCAACTTGTTTTCTTGTTTCCCCAAGGTCTCTTGAGGAGCACCTTAAATAGCAGTAAGGGAAGTCTGTATTAGAGATATCAACATTGCAGCTAACATGCCAAACAAGAGTTGGCTACAACCAAAAGATCTGCACAGATCTTCCCCAGCTGCTCCTGGCTAGCTCCCTTGTATCATTTCTTATTGATTGTTAATTGGTGCTAGTACAGGATACAAAGTTCATTTAAAGTTAGAAGTTGGTAAACTATACTGTAACTTTCAGAAAGCTTTTGTAGCTCTTCCTTGGATCTTGGTCTTTGACTTCACTGCTCACCAGATAAAAATGTATTTGCACTGTGGGAAAAAAAGAGACAAAGATGCTAAAACAGAAGCTTTGTTTTTAACATTTATGGTTATAAAAATGAAACCATCAACCAAAAAAGACAAAAAAAATTTTAACAAAGGCTGTGAAATGCCTGTTAAACAAGAAAGATAAACCTGGAAAGAAAGAAAAAAAACACTCTCCCTGAAATCAAAAAGGAAAAATAAATTAATTTTAAACACAAGTATTAGCTAAACTTTACCATAATATTAAAATATGGAAAGCTTGCATTATTGTACTGTATTGCCAGAGTGCCCAGGAATTTCAGATTAAGCCTAATTCTTGACTGTAAGAAAGATGTATTTTTATATCAAGGTACCTATATCCCTTCCCCATCTGACTAGTTTGCTCTACAGCGGTAAAAACTACTCATGTCCTGTCTCCACAAGGATCTACCTCAAACATAAAGATGCACCATTCCAGCTGTGAAAAACCTAGCCTAAAATAAGCAACATAAAGCCTGTGTATACTTTTCAGAGAAATGGCCACCCTTCCCTGCATCTTCCTTCTAATACTCTTAGACTACAGCACTCTTCCACATCCCCCATATCTCCTGGGAGAGCAGCCTGGTCAAAAGAAACAGGGGAAATTATGAAGACCAGAGCATACTATTTCTAGAGAAAGGAAGGAGGGCAGAAGCAAGCTCTCTAAATGTGAAACAGATCCACAACAGCTGACAACCAATAAATATAAACTTCATACTGAAGCCAGTAAACTTTTACTCATGCAAGTAGATCCACTGAAGTCAGACAAACTGTTCCCTTGAATAACCGTTTAAATAAATGAGTTAAGCCAAAACTGCCTTTACCTATAAAACAATTAAAAATAAAGAAATATATACAAACACATCATGGGTAAACACAGACAAAATTAAATTTACTTAAGAGTTCAAATCCAGGTCTTTGTCCATTGATCTCCAAAGAGAGAACAAGTTCATTAGAAGTCTACAGAGGACAAGACTAGACACTGCCACAATCATAAAATAGTTGAAACTTCAAAAGTCAATCTCCTAAATATTTATTTTCAATGTTCTTTATATTACCTTTTTTGAGGCTATTTTAAAAATACCTGTGCACTGCCTAATAGGAAAATACAAACATTTTATTTAAAACTATACAGAAGCAAGTTTTTTTTTGTTTAGACATTTTTAAAATGGCTCAGATGTATATCCTATTTTCTTTTATGCTACTTGTTTCCTCTTATTTTAGAAGTTTGTTTAGCTTTTCAGATGTCTTTGTCCTGGTAAATTTAAATTTGAATTTAAAAATTAAAAATAAACATATGCACACTTCCAGATGAGCTGCTGATGGTTGTGCCAAATGTCGCATCTAATCATCGGGTAGCAACACAGACAGTACTGAGCTGCAAGCACCTTTTCCTTCTTACTTCCCTGCTGCTTTTTTTCCCTTTAGTCCTAGCATATCTTAAACTTAGTTTTCTTCTATTTTTCTTTGTTTACCCTTTTTTCCCCTGAGTGTTAAATATTCCATTTTTATCTTTTAGGTACTCCCTTGTCCTCTTTTTTTTTTTAATTTGTGGAGGGAGGGGGAGTTACAAGGAGACAGAATATTGCTTTTTATTTCCTTCAACTCACATTTTACCCACTTTTTGTATATGAATGTAAAATACACCTTTCATCTCCTGGGGTTCATTCACTGCCATCTTGTAAACTTCAACAGCACAGTTTTTTCCTCTGCCATTTTAACCTGCCCAGTCTACAGCAAGAGATTAGATCAGGAGTGACCTAACAAAGCAAGCAGATGAAGGAAAGAAGAGATGCTTTCTGTTGTGTTGGGTGCTAAGTGAGTATTCCCACTGGTCTCTGTACTTCATATGCTCTCTCATGGGTATTGTAAACACAGAGTACAAAATCCTAGCTTCATTGAAGTCAACAGCAAAACTGCCACTGACTACAAGGTGAGGATTCTATCCTAGGAAACCACCAGATCCACTGCTACATCACTGATGTGAATGGGAATTTTTCCATTGATTTCAATGAGTGCTGATGTGCAGAGCCCTTTTTTCAACAGCAAATCGGCAGAGCCCTTTTCTCCCCAGCACCACCTGGGGTGACAAGGAACAATGGTAATAAGCTGATGGAGAATAGGTTTAGGTTAGAGGTCAGAAGGCAATATTTTACAGTTAGGGTGGCCAAAATCTGGAACTAACTTCCCAGGGAAGTGGTCCTCGCCCCTACCTTGGGCATATTCAAGAGGAGGTTGGATGATCACCTGTCTGGGGTCTTGTGAACCCAGCATTCATTCCTGCCTGTGGCAGGGGGTCAGGCTAGATGATCTGTTCAGGTCCCTCCTGACCCTAGCTACCATGAAACTGACTCACACCATAAGTATTGTGTACCAAGTCTGTCTTGCTTAACATGAGAACTTCTATACTTAGTCCACCACTGAAGAGAAGAAAGTCCCACTACTCACTAAACTGAAAGCAAAACAAATCTATCTTTATGTAGATGTGACTCATCTAAAGGAAAGTGAAGAACATCGATAAATATGCAAAATCGGTCATTTAAGTACCAACCAGAATAGGGATGGCCAATCTGTGGCACACGTCACAAGTGGTATGAGCCTGCATGTGGCAAATGGCAGATCAGAGAGAGGACAGGCAGCAGAGTAGCAGATAAAGCAGAGAGCAGAAAGCAGAGCAGCAAATCAGGTAAGAGAACGGGATTGCAGCAGCACTCAGGGTGGGGGCAAGGCTTGATCTGTGACTTTCCTGCCAAAAAGGCTGGCCTCCACTGACCTAGAACAACCTTTTTAGATACTGCCTGGAGTCTCATCCACTCTTTGCAAATATTTTTTTACACAAAAATCTATGACATTTTTGTGAATCCAATCACCTGAATGGTTAAACTTGCCTCTCCAGTGGAGATTCAGTAGAGAGAGAGATTCATGAGTGGAAACAAATAATGTCAACATATTTGCCCAAGTCATACAAATTATTTTCTTTTTTGTCCGTTATGTATTTTAAAACAAAAATATAGAAAACAGTACTGGGCCAACTGAAGAGTTTAATCTAAACAAAACTCATACTGCAGCACTGTAACTTGTTAGCTGTATCTTTGTAACAGTAACAAAATTTCAGTAGTAGGCAATGAGTTTTCCTCAGCATTCATATCACACAACTAAATAAATATTTTTTCTCTATAAAGTTATGTCATTCATCTCTGCTGCACCTTAAAATAAACACCTATCTTACTTTTTCTGGTCTAAAAATGAATCTGTTCTTCTTAGAGAAGCTGTTCTGAAAGAGAACAATTATTCAGGCATCTTCAATTCCAGAAAAAAACGAAAAAGTTTCTAACCTAGCAAGGAAGTGCTGTTGGGACAGGAAGGATCAATCACAATAGAAATTCACCCATCACAGCCTGCAGATGAGATGGGGTCTAAAAAAAGGGGTGATAGACCAAAGGGTTAAGACCAGTTAACCCATTACAGCACCTAAACACAGCACTATGACCTCTTAGTAGTCTTTTTCCAGTAACAGAAACACTCTTCTGTCACAAAAGCTCTATTGTGTTTTTACTTGCCAGTCTACTTTGATAGCAATAGGTCTTTTACTGTTTGTACAGCTCTTGAAAGTACGGTAAAGCATTCACTATTCACCTGTCACACAACACAAACTGATCCCTTTGAAATGAAAATCTAAAAGTAAATGTGTTAGTCAATGTCTGCTGCTGAAACAAGCAAGCCCAACGACCAAGTATAAGCCTTGAGGCAGGTAATTCAGTTCAACATGAGATTGGTGAACAACAGTATGTTTTATTTAATTAGGATGAACAGTAGAGATAAGCCTCACAGCAGGGCGGGTAATGACAACATTTCAAAAATAATTCATGCCCAGGTAACAAAAGGGCAAATTTCAATTACATAAAAAGCTAAAAAATTGACTTAATACATCCAAAAGGGAAAAGAAAAAAATTAATAATGGTACAGCATATGATTAACAAGTGGCATTTCCAAACACCACATATTGTTCTGTTGCCTAATAGGTAGCTAAATGGCAAAAAGCTTTTGTTTCTAAGCAAAAATGAACAATGTAATGAAACTACTTCTGGCTAAATTCAGATGAGTATGGCACCTATATATATATAAAATGTAGTCATATAGTGGGAAGCTAGCAACACTCATTCATTGTACTGCAGCAATATTTGGAACCATTCTAAATGGTACGGACCCACTTCCAACCACACCCAGTCCCTATGTATGTATTTAAAAAGCATTAATTTGGGATGAGCTTAGCTTTAGCTGAAAATATCACAAAAGGCAATCTAATGCATTGATACCCTTTCTTTAACCCGCTCCATAAAATAAAATGGCCCTGGCAAACCATCAACATTCATTGTTGCAAAAAATACATTCAAGCGTAGACAAGGAACCATAGCCCTTTAAACTGATTTTATTTTTCTCTTGTAAGGGAACAGTAACCTAATTTGTCACTTTTACAAATGGATAACATGAAAAAAGATGTGCAAAGTATAAATGTATTCCAAGGCTTTGGTACCTAAAATTATACTGGGTAAAATACAGTAGGATCCTTACTAATTCACTTCCTAATCCACCAACCTCAATTTTACACACACACCTACCCACCCACCCACCCATCTTGCCCTATTTGTCAGCAAAGATTTAATAGAAGAGGGTTGTAACAGGTCTCATACTACAGCAGGTTGTAACAGGTCTCATACGACATTTCATAACTCCAGCACATTTACTAGGATAGAATGAAACATAAAAGCCATCCTTTCTCAAAGGTATTGGGGGGGGGGGGGCATTAATAGATTGCTCAAATAAATGTGGGGGTCAGTCTGAGGTTTTATAAAAAGGTAGTGCAATTATTGTGGTTAGTTAATACATTTTGTTATGAGGGTATTAAAAGATCACAAAGAAAGCTAAAAATTTAGCCAGAATAAATATAGTAATTTATATATATATATAAAATTTGTGATGATGCATAAAAGTAATCTTTTTCTTTTTTTTAAAGATAAAACACAGTGTTTTGTATATTTTAAGAAGCTGTAAAATACCAAGAGTGTGACTCTACAAACTTAAATAATAAGATAATTAACTAAAATACTCTTGTAACAACTGAGTTAACACTTAACGCCTATGCCAACAGCAAAGGTAAACCCCAGAATGCAAGTATACATTTCCATTTATGAAGCCAGTAACTTTGAGTTACACTTTTTAGAATGTTTATTGTAATTGCTGATCACTGAATGGCACCCTCTGCACTTTTCCTTCTTAAATGGTTTCAGTCTTGTTAAATCAGATAACTTTAAAATAAAAGTTTAGTTGGTACCAATCAATGGGCAGAGCCAAGCCAGAATCCAATCTGTAAAACAATTTGTGTTTACACAAGCTTAACACATCTACAAAACACCATTTTTGTATCCAATTCAGAGGATGGCATGAACAGCTGCTTTCACTTCAAGACATTAATTTTCAATTATTGAAGAAAAACAAAATAAATCCTAACAAATTACTGGTAACTGTGGAATCTTTTGTTACTCTATTAGTTTATAATAGTAATTTAGAAATCCCACAATTAACATCCTAACAAGGGCTTTTGGATGGTTATTTGTCATTTGAGGCAATTCAATAATGAATGTTCTTTATACTGCTCTGATTGTGTACATTTTTTTGAGGAAGAAGGTAAACTACCTCTACTAGTAATAACTGCTTTGTGACATTTCCCCCCACACTTAGAATTGGATCCAACATCACTAAAATCATTAAATATCTAGCCCCCTCTCTTTTTTACATCTCTCACCTCATCTGTTTCACATTCTTTACTTTTTCCTTATATGTAATACTTCTGTCCACTACTACCAATGGGACTATACCACAATTAAAAGATTTTTTCACACAAGCATGTCAATCACTAAACCAGTTAAACACCACAAAGATCCTTCCCAGGAAATGATGGGGGGTAGGATTCTACATCTCACAGGAAAACCCTACTGGACTCAGATCAAAATGTGCACACAAAATTAAAAACTACTATAATCGAATATCTAAAGGCCTTCCTTTGCACAATGCATGTATTCAATGTTTTGATGGCATCACCACAGTATAAATTGCCCCTATCTCCAATGATGCCAAATCCCAAAAATGCTACACTTGATAAAGAGCAATCAAGACTACAATCATATTTTATATGAGATTTATCTATTTTAGCTCCTGTGTTCACTATATCAATAATATTCCACCGAAACTTGAATGAACTGTAAAATTAAAGGATAATCATACAAGTCTTTTGTACTTGGCAATTATGATTATACTTGTCAAAATTTAATTTGTAGAATGTACTGTTCCAGTACCTTTAGGTTCTTCTCTATCAACTGGGAAAAAAAAAAGAAAATTATATCTTTAAGACAAGTATGAAAGACATTGTTACTTCCACAGTCAACTCTGTAACTGAGCTCCGACATTGTATAATTGACTTTGCAAGCAGAACAACAGCAATATAACAAAGAAAATGTCAGTGTTTTCACAGCGCTAATCTATAGCACTAGGAGGGCCTCCTGCTGTCAGCCAGAGCTGACAATACAATAGCTTTCAAAGGGATATTACCATCACGCTTTTATTCTTGACATCAATCAAGACAAAGAGAATCCTTTTCACAAGACATTAAAAATCAAACCTTTGTATGAGCAGATAGGTAAAACATCATTCCTTTAAAGAAGATCATTCATAGCAATCAACTAATTGGAACCTGGCAAACAGTTGCAGTATTTTTATTTACTTTGCCAATAATGAAGAGCAACCTTGTTTTTTTGACTGACACAAATGAGGCAGGTAGGCTGTGAATCAAAAGTTTCTATCAGCATTTTTTGCCAAAGGAAAGCAAAAAAAAAATGACAGCAACTCTACAACTTCAAGTAGGATAACAAATCTAGACTTAATTAGTGCATCCTTTTTGCAAAACAGTTTGATTACTGACTAGCATGTTTATGCACAAAATACCATTGCAATCTGACAGCAATTTGCAGAACTGTCATATTCAGCAACTAAAGTACATCTGATGCTTAAAACCTTGTTCCAACCTGAGCATAGTTACCATAAATTGTATTCAAGTAATTCTTCAATTATAATTACATAGAACCTTGAACTTATAGTTCTATTACCAGGAGCCCAAGATCTCAGATTCCCTCTTTTATTCGATTGGTTCCAGAACATGAGGAAGCTATAACACGATAAAATAGTATTTAATACAGGACTCAACAGAAAACATTATTCATCATCTCCATACGAGAAATGGCAGCTTTGGAATAGAGCACCTCTAAACTTGGTAGGAGAAAACAAACTTTTAAACAGATTTCCTTCTAACTTATCAAAGATTATATCCATCAGAGAAGTTAATGGCTTGTTTTAATGCTCTGAAAAGCTGTTGTGTATCTCTCTCCTTTACAAACATTAACTTAAACAAGCCATGAGCCATACATGATATAATCAACATTACAAAAGAAGATTCTGAACAACAATGAAGCATTTAAGCTATCATTACTTATTTCAGGAGTAAAGAAATCTTTAGCATTGTTATGCACTTTGAAACACTGTAACTGCTAACTCTATATTTATACTATCTACTCTGTAATATATTTTTAAAAGTTACCAAGGACTCTCCTGTTAGGAGTTTGATTAGAATATTTTGTTTGGTTTAAGTTAATCAACTATAAGGTTGGATTCCTTTAAGTTTACACATCTAAAATTAATGGTTAAAATAAATCAATGTGTTTAAACCCTACATCAAGGAAAAATCCACAGCTACCATTCTAAATGGATGGTTACAGATACAGTAATTATTGGAACTTTCTATTAGACTGAACCAAATGCCTAATATTACAGAACTCGGGTATACATTAGTGCAGGTCTGTTCTCTTATCCAATTCTGTTTTATATTACTTCATTTTAAATGATGTGGAATGAATATTTGGCAACATTTGATACTTCTGTATATGTACCTCCACATTTGATACTTCCTGTAATGTCAAAAACTGTCCATCTTTCACTGTTGATATGAAGACAACTTGTAGTTCATCTGTGAAAGAATCCCTTTCATCACTGGTGCATAGTGAGCCTATTTTAATACTTAATCTTTTTGCATAGAAATGGGTGCAGAAATAACAACAATACTAATAATACATACTAAAAGCTGTTTTACAAAGTAAAATAAATAGACATAAAAACAGTAAATTATTTGAATCCCTAAATGCTACACATATATCCACATAATTTACACTTGTTTTCCTTCTCAGCTGAATTGGGAAACCTGTGACCTCAGAGTGCCTTTATTTATTACATCTCAATTATTTCCATGGAAACATGGATTGTGGCAATCTACTGGGTTGCTAACTCCCTAGACCCAAAATGTATATGATGGACTTTATAAAAACCAAAGATATGGATGATCAAAAGAGAAGGAAGAAATTCTGCTTTTATAAACTTGAGTTACACATACAAATATAATTTTTTATGCACATTTCCAACAGTCCGCCAATATGCAAGTCATTCTCCAGGCTGCAGGTTAGCCAATTAATTTAATTTATAGTCAGTTTCTTCTGGAGCTGAAAACACATTTCTTGTAACCAGAAAGGTATAGAAATACTTAGTCTTTTATAAAAGTAGGTGTGGTGAGCGTATTTCTAGCTCTTTCCCCTTAAAAGGGAAATATTTTATTCTGGTTATCACTTGCCACTGTTGCAATTGGTATCAATGACACCTAATTCAATTTATAAAAGCACCACTGCAAATGACAGTACCTATTATAAAAAGATAGGGGCTAAAATTATCAAAATAAAGCATTAATGCCTTGAGATGAAAGCTGACACCAAAAAGTAAAGATGAACAGGAAAACAAAAGAATATGTGTCAAATGTTGAAAGTTATTAATTAAGAAGGTATCAAAGGTTATTGTTAAATTAGTTCTTAAAACTAATATGGTTTTCATTGTCACTTAACTATTTCTTGTGTTTTAAATGTGGCACATTGTCACAGAACAGAATGTTTTAAAACTCCAGAGGCATGTCCACCAAACGTGAGCTCCTCATTCAAGGGAAGTCATGACCTGAGGCCTGCATGTTTTTTTTCAAACTGTGATTCTTTTGGTTTCAAACATTTTCTGAACATCCACTAGAAATGTCATAGTTCTGTTCTTTCTTCCTCCTCTAGGCTGTAACATTTCATATATCAATTACAGAAGTACTACTTTTCACAGGAAACTGTTCTGGATTGCAGAGATCCAGAATAACACACTGTTAAGCTGACACACAGGAGAGATACTAAAAATACACTATTAGTCTGTAAGAGGCACATTCAAGTGTTTTGTTTAAGGTGAAGATCTTACTTCCATAATACCTTCAAACACATCTGTACACAAAGATTACCTACCCCCCAATTATTCTGATATATTTTAAAGCTAATGTTATGGAACAGCACTTCATCTATAATAATTTTCAAATACATTAAGTATTTCACTTGTTAATTATCAATGTGATTAAATGAATGCTGGTCATTCTCCATTTACATGTTATTTAATAATGAAGAGTTCATTGTTTTTGTTCAATTAAAAACACCAGAAGTTATGACCCTTTCTGTGCTGCTATAACAAAGACTCCAGACCAGTAAGTCTATGATTAAGTGCTTCTACTTTGTATACAAGACAATAAAATGTTAACCAAACATTATCCTAACCTCCTAAAAGCTTTGAGTCCTGAAGATTCTAAAATCAATGCTACCATTGTCACATCAATGTACTTAAAACCCTTAAAAATGCAGTTCATACAATAGAGTACACAACTACACTGAACAGTTATCTGTGCATTTTGTAGGCAACTTTTTCTTGAAGATATAAATGTCAGATTTTAAAATAGCCCTCAAGTCTAAATGCTGAAAGAGTTTATTATGCCCTAAAGAATAAACATTGTGCACGAGTT